>NC_082697.1:20867309-21119127 GCF_949987515.2 Delphinus delphis | reverse complement strand
CAAAACGACATAATAACCCATATCTATTCATAATGAGTAAGTTTGGATTCCAAAGATGTAAGCAGATCAGACATCCATAAACGCAAGAAGTGCAGGAAAACGACAGGGCAGGAGGTGCAGGTGAAAATTAAAATAAAAACGGTTGTTAGGGCAAGACACAACAGACCCAACTCATTTGTATACGATAAGAGAAAGAGAGAAATAACCTTAATTGAAGTAGGGAGAACACACCAAGACGCATCGCAACCTGTCAGGTGGAGAGAAAAAGGAGGGTGAGCATCTGAGTGTAGTGATAAATAATTCCCATTTTATGGCATACGACAGGTGAGTGGTGTGACCACGCAGAAAACACATCTTCCTTAGAATCTCACTCCTCAACAGAGGAGTAAGATTTTTAAAAAAACTTAAAAAAAAAAAAGCCTTTTACTACCACATCCCTCATTAAAGATTAGCAGATGGATCACAAGAGGAAGATTTCCATTCAATACTATCAGGAAACCATGTGGTGCAGCCATGGGGACAGTTTCTGAGTAAGACTGAAAACCAACAGGTGACCCCCAAATAAATCATCTCAATGTGTAATTTTCACAACATAGATTCAAAGCAACCGTCCCTAAAGAAACCCAGATTTCTTGCATCTTTAATTTATTAATATTTGGCTCTAAACCTGTAAAAAAAAAAAAGAGCTACATATCTCTTCTATTCAATATTTACAGTTGGTTTCACTGTCTTTGCTGTAATTGCATCCATGCCCTGGAAAATTTTCCTCTCAATATGTAATTGGTGATAGTCTAATACATTGACTAGACAGACTGCAGAAAGAGAAAATTATTCAATAATTGGGTGACTGTCCTTATTCCATTTATGCTTCCCTGTCAATAACAACCTTCTCCTACGTCACTGAGTTTTTCACATGATGTCTCATGAAAACCTTTCAGTATTGTGATGCACTAAAGCCTGACCTATTTATATTTGTCTTGAGTTTTCATCGGGTGGACATTTGAAAGTTGTGAAGGATGTAGGGCAATTATCAACAGGGTGAGACTGTTCTGTGCGTTGTGAGATGTCCAGGATCCCTGGACCTTGCCCCTAAATGTCACAAGGGCCCCCCAATTGTTAGTGGCAGCCCCAAATGACCCCATGAATTTGTAAAATGCCCCCTAGAGAACTACTGGCTTAAATCTGCTTCCTCTCAATCCTGTCCTCTTCATCCCAAACTCATTTGTTGGTATTTGGGTTCAAGTACAGGGTTTGACATTCACCCTTATTATATTTCATCTTCTTATATTCAGCCCGTTGGTCCTGCTTATCAAGGTCTTTGGACACGCTGGTTCTGATACTCTGTCCTATTGCCCTTCCCAGCCACACTGTAAAGGGCCACCTTTCCATCTTAAAATGATGGATAGATAGTTGAACGGGATGGGGTTGGGACAGAGCCCTGTGACAATCTACTCTAATCCTCTCCTCGGGCCAGCGGTGAGCTGATATTTGACATCTTCTGGCCGCTGGTTATTTGTGGTCTCACAGGATGCAACCCACATTGCATCAGTTTCTTCTTAGAATGTTTAAATTTTACAACTTCGTAGGAGTGGAAAGAGCACAACTCAGAACAGAGAATTGACTTGCCCAAGGTCACTTGGCGAATGAGGGTCAGAGCCGGGGTACAGCTGGCTGCCCCAGGGCTGACCCACTCCAGGCTCCAGAAGATCTACATTCCTCTAATGGCTACTAAGCAGCCCAGAGTGGACTGTGCACTGCTCTGATCTGGCCTAAAAAGGGGTGGAATCCAGGGGCCTCTCCCAGCCAAGAGCACCGTGTCCACAAGTGTATTTTGGCATCTCTGGAGAATGGGCAGGGAGCCAGTGTTCCAGGGAGAGTGTGGGGTGAGCACTCAGATTACAGACACCAGCAGCCGCCTGCTCAGGCATCCGGGACAGAGTGGTGGACAGAGTCCCAGGACACGTGAGCCAAGCAGAGGCTCCGTCCTCCAGTCCTTTATTTCCCTATCTGTAAAGTGAGAGCAATACCTCCTCCCTTGCTTACCTCCCAGGGGTATTAGAAAGAGCCAACAAGGAGGACCAGACTGTTTAGGGCTTCTAGAACATTCCAAAGACATTGTCTTTTACTCTGGGTTTGATGGGAGCCATTGAAGGGATTTGAGCAGAGGAGACAAGTGATCTGACTTAGGTTTTAGCAGGTGCTCTGGATTCTGCAGGGGTGAAAGTTTGAAGTCGATAGATACGTGAGGGGGCTGCCACAACATCTGCGTGAGAAGTGATGGTGGTAGTCCGGGAGGTGGTGATATATCTGGATATATCTTGGATATATTCGGATATATCTTTTTTTTTTTTTTTTTTTTTTTTTTTTTGGCCACACCACGCGGCTTACAGGATCTTATTTCCCTGACCCGGGATTGAACCTGTGACCCCTGCAATGGAAGCGTGGTGTCCTAACCACTGGACCGCCAGGGAAGTCCCTATCTGGATATAACTTGAAGTAGTGCCAGTAGGATTTGCTAACAGATTGTGAGAGACAGGCATCAAAGATGATTCCAAGGGGGACTTCCCTGGCGGTCCAGTGGTTAAGATGCTTCCACTGCAGGGGGCACGGGTTTGATCGCTGGTTGGAGGGAGCTAAACTTCTACATCCGCGTAGTGCAGCCAAAAAAAAAAAAGAAAAGAAAAGATGATTCCAAGGGTTCTGACCTAAGGAAGGAGGAAGTTTTCACTGTCTGCGATGGGACGGCTGTGGGAGGAGCTGGCCAGAAGTTTGATTTGGGACGTGGGAAGTTTGAGTGGCTTCGAGTGGGAATATCAAGTTGATCACCATTGTATAAGTAAGCCCTGATGCTTCTCCCAGAGAGGCACTTGACTCTGACAGTGTGCCCTTGATTTTGTGATGGTAGCTTGGTCAAAAATTGGTGTCTGTATGTGGAGCGTTCACCCCTCCACCCCTGCTTGTTTGCTCTCTTTGCTTGGCGTCTGGATACACTTGCCTTAATTCCCACCAGTCTCTTCCCGTGCCGCAGGTCCAGCCCCGCTAGATGGTAGCTGCTTTCTCCCTGAGATGCCCCAAGCAGACCTGGAAACCCCAACGTGAGTTCTGAATACTCTAGTGTGGCCTATATTTAACATCAGATTGTCCCAAACATACCCTCCCTGGTGTGTGAAAATCCACTCAGTTGTTTTCGTGTGATATGGCAACAGACAATTTATTTAAGTGGGCTGTAGTGCATGCAGAAGGGCTCTGGAACCCATTCCTGCTGGTGAAAGGTGAGGAATTATTAGTGAGCTGCTGAGTCTCTGAGCCTGTTTCCTCATCTGTAAAATGGCCATAATGTCCTTTCCTGGGTGGAAGGGAAGAAATAATCACAGTGAGGTTCAGAACCGTGTCTTCCTGTCACTAGCTCAGAGTTAGACAGCCTCCTGAGCTAGGATTCTGGGATTCAGCCCCAACCGTCAATTGCACTGGAAGCAACCCCTCAAGACCATGTGGTTCTAGCTCCCAGCCTCTAAGAAATCTAGGACCTACAAATGGGCAGTGGCTTTCTTATGTCACTCAGCAGCACAGGCCTGAACTGGAGCTGGGACCCCGGCTCTCCTGACCCCAGTCCAGGGCATTGCCCTTACCCCAGCCTACCCCGCACCCCCACCACTCCATATGCACACACGCTCAGGGTCTCTTAACCTAAAGTAAAGCAGTCCATCCTCCCAGTCAAAGAAAGATGGGCTCCACCTGCCACACGTTCTACCTTGCCCTGGAGCCTCCCTCTCTTCTCCCTCCCTCCCTTGACGCTCTCCCTGTCTGTCCTGCTGCCCATCTGTTTGGCATTGCTCAGGTCTCCAGGAACTAGACTTTCAGGGAAGGGTCTGAACTTCGGGTCTCCCACAGGTCGCTGAATCTAAGTACAAACTTATTATGGTGTGTGCCAAGCGAATATAATATCGCTTATCCAATCTTCTTAGCAACACCAAGAGATGGAAACTATTCTTAGTCCCATTTTACAGATGAGTAAACTGAGGCCTAGCAAAGTCAGAAGGCAGAGCTGGGATTTTATTTTATTTTATTTTTATTTTTTATTTTTCTGCGGTACACGGACCTCTCACTGTTGTGGCCTCTCCCGTTGCGGAGCACAGACTCCGGACGTGCAGGCTCAGTGGCCATGGCTCACGGGCCCAGCCGCTCCGCGGCATGTGGGATCTTCCCAGACCGGGACACGAACCCGCGTCCCCTGCATCGGCAGGAGGACTCTCAACCACTGTGCTACCAGGGAAGCCCAGAGCTGGGATTTTAAAAAGCAACCATCAGGCCCTTAACCACTATGCTATGCTTGTTCAGAAATCTCACCATGGTCGAGCCCTATGGTCACTGCTACAGGCAGCCCCCTTGGCCCTCACTGTTGCTGGCCTCTGATGTGGGAGAGCCAGGCCCCTGAAGGTGGCTTCCAGGGGAGATATGCCCAGGCTGAAAAGCAGGAAATGCTGACGTGGGGCCAGGCCAGCGTTGCCCCCTAGTACCTCCCGCCCAGCTGAGGCCTGGCTGTGCCAGGGGCTGGGCTGAGCCCTGAGGCTAAGGACAGACCGCCCCCAGGGAACGCCAGGCCCTGAAAAACAAGCCTCCTCCCTCTGCCGGCTCAGCCTGCTGAGCCCTGCTGGGGGCCTGGTGGCAAAGCTGCCCTCCCCTGGGCGGAGGCTGCGCTTGGCGGGACTTTCAGCCCCAAGAGTTTGAGGCTCCCAGCCCCGCCCTGAGCTCCGGCTTCCTCTTCTGAAAACAGACTCCTGTTCTCTCCCTGAGCACATGTTTTGGCCCTTCATTTTCCCCAGGGCCAAGAGACAGGGAGAGGAGCCCCAGAACGCCCACAAGGACTTCTACAACTGGGGAGATCGAGGCAGTGAGTGTGGAAGTGACTTCCCCAAGGTCAGTTAGCTAGCAAAGGAGCCAGACATCTGTCTGTCTGACCCTCCAGTCCAGCTCTCCACACACCGCAGGGCCTCCCAGAGGAGGTGGGAAGAGGCTGGGCGGGTACAGTGTGTGTGGGAACCCCCAAAGGGGAAGGTGTTAGTAGCTACTTGCCAGATGCTCCCGTGATGCCAGGGCCCACGATTTCCTGGAAATGAGAGAGTTAAGACAGGGCCGCTCGGGACTGAAACCGTTTCCTTAGAAAAGGAAAAACCAAAAGTTAAATGAAATGAAATCCAAAACCATACAAACCCACAATGAGCTGTTAGACCCACCCCCAGCCCTGACATTTGAGCTACAAACTTAGATGATAAATCTGGGGGTGGCTTGATGTCTTCATTCATTCATTCATTCACCAAACATTTGTTTGACTACCTACTGTATTCCAGGCCCTGTGCTGGGCGTTTGGGATTCAGTAATGAGCAAACCAGTCCCAATTCTCCTGGAGGCAGACAAGTCAAGAGGCATTTACAAAAAGGCACATATGTGGCCAGTTCTGTATTGGGTCAGGACAGGAGATGTGGGTGCCCAGAGAAGACGTTAAACCCCACCTGGGGAACCGCATGGTCAGGGAAGGCTTCCTGCAGGAGGTGACATCGGAGCTGGGCTTTAAAGGATGTGTAGGAGTTCACTGGACAGGCAAATGATAACTGTAGGTGCAAAGACCTGGAGGAGCAGGAGAGTGCAGCTTTTTAAAGAACAGGTAGGAGGCCAGGCATCCTGAAGTGAGGCTTGGGGAACCCATGCAGATCCCTGATGCTTAGGTCTCTGAGTACTTCAAGACCTGCTCTGACCTAGACAAGGGGCAGGAGGATGTTGTGGGTGTGCTGGAGACTGGGCCAACGACACTCAGCAGAGACAGGAAGCTGCAGGCCAGGCAGTTTCTTTGGAAATTTATAGAACACACCCCTGAGCTCCTGACACATGCACAGCTCAGGGCCAGGGTGGCTGCTTTTCTGAACTTGTATATCCCATTTGAGGCTTCCACAGGTGGTGGGATCCAGGATGTTTAGAGTTAGAACTTGCTGGTGACAGAGATGAACACTTACTGTCACTGAGACCCAAGACGGACTTGGCCTGGATCAGGCATCCCACAAACACCATTTCTAATTCTTGCTGCTGCGTATTACAGAGGAGGCTGGGGAGGCGGATGAAGGTGCCCAGGGCTGCACAGTTGGTCAGAAGCAGAGTCGGGGCTGGACCCAGGAGTGTCTGACTCGAGCTTCTGCCAGGTGTGAACAGGGTCCTGAGGGAGATGAAGCAGAGCCCGGGACAGGATTGTGTGCTGGTGGTTTATTAGGGAGTGTCTCCAGGAAACACCAGAGGCTGAGTGGGGAAGTGGGACAGGGCAAGGCAGGAGGTCAAGTAAATGTGCGTCAGCCAGGTAAGTGCCCTGCCGGGCGGATGGGGCGAAGAGCCGGAGTCTTTATTACCCTGCACGCAGGAGGCACACCCCAGGAGTGCGCAGGGGGCCTCAGTTCCCAGGTACCCCCAGTTCCCCCCGCCCCAACCCCGGCATAGGCGATGGGACTTCTGGCAGCCCGAGGCAGCCCAGGACACAGATCCAGGAGCAGGCTGTGGAAATGAGCGCACACCAGAAGTTGGCGTGCAGGAAACAGGAAAGAGATCCAAGGATGTGGGCAGAGCACAGCCCGAGAGCTTCTGAGGGAGCAGAGCCACGGTCCCAGTCCCTGGGACAGCCCCTGTGGCCGCCTTGTCATCTATAATATGCTCCTGCACTAAGTGTCTGCACGTGTTGTGTGTGTTCAACCAATGGGCATCGAGTCCCTGTAACATACCCACCGTGTGCTAGGCTCTGAAAACGGAGGTGACTGGAATAGCACGTCATGGTTCCTGCCTGGTGGAGGTTAGAGCCTGGCTGGGGACACAGACACCAGACTGTCGCTGCAAATAGATGTGGGCTCTGAAGGGAGAGTGTGTGACTCTCTGAGAACAGAGGAACTTGACCTAAACTGAGGGTATCAGTGAGGGTTTTCTGGAGGAAGTGACACTGAGGAGGATCTGGAGGAGAAAGGGGCACAACACAGGCGGTGGGAACCGTGCCTGGCACTTCCCAGATCAGGGCCTTTCCACGCAGGAGCTCCTGCGGGAGATGGGCCCTGCTCAGGACACTTGGACAAGCCAATTCCCTAGGCTATGCCTCAGTTTCCTCATCTGTACAATGGTGCAGAGGAGGCTTGGATATCCAGCTCTGATCCTTGACTCAAAACATCCACTGCGAAGTGGGAACAGCAGTCTTCTCAGGACTCTCAGTGACCTCTCTCCCTGTGACCCTCAGCCTTCCTCCCTGTGCCCGCTATGGTTAGACCGTGAGCTCTGGACTTATCAGTCTGACCGCTGAGTTCTGCCACATATGACGCCTGGAGTTGTGAAACAACTGCCCAGTTCTCTGGAAGGCTGCCAGTTCAGACTCACTCTGCCCAGACCCCAGACAGCTGTTCTTACTTCCCAGGAAATGTCAGCCCCCAGGGGAGGCTGACCTGGGTCATTGCTTTAAGGGACCTTCCAGAAACAGCTCCATTTCTGGAGCAAGCCTGGCCTCAGTGTTAGCAAACCTGGGTCCTGGACTCAGAGCCGACAACGGCCTGGAAGCCTGTGACTGTACAGTCATCACATCTTATCCTTTTAGGGCTTTTAAACCCTCAGTGTATGTTTCTTAATTTGACAAATATTTACTGCGTACCTACTATGTGCCAGGCACTGTCCTAGGCACTTGGAGAGACAGCAGTAAACAAAAACCAAGCAGAAAAACAAAAACAAAACCCTTGCCCTGGGACTTCCCTGGCGGTCCAGTGGTTAAGATTCCATGCTTCCACAGCAGGGGGCATGGGTTCGATCTCTGGTCGGGGAACTAGGATCCCACATGCCTTGCTGCAGGGCCAAAACAAACAAATAAAACCCTTGCCCTTGTGAAGCTCACATTCTGTTAAAGGAGTTGACAAAAAATGGACCACAATGTTGAGTGGCGACAAGTGCTTTGCAGAAAAATGCAAAAAGGATAGAAGCTACTAAATAAGACAAGGAGGTCAAGGAAGTATTACCTGAAGCGGCAAGATGTGAATAAAGTGAGAGAGAGAGCTGTGTGGCTATCTGGAGAAAGGATATCTCCTCCAAGCAGAGGAGAAGGCAAGTGCAAAGGTCCTGAGGCTGGAATGTACTTAGTGTATGAGGAAGGGCAAGAGGCAGTGTGGCTGGAGTCCAGTGATGGAGACAGAGAATGTTAAAACATCAGGGTTGCATCTGGGAGTTCACTTTGTCTGTCTGTGTGTGTGTGTGTGTGTGTGTGTGTGTGTGTGTGTGTGAGAGAGAGAGAGAGAGACAGAGACAGAGACAGAGACAGAGACAGAGATGCAGTCAGAGAAAGAGAAACCTAGAGACTCACAGTCTCCTGTCTTTCTTTCACCTCCCTCTTCATCTTGGCATCTCAAGATTAAGAGGGGGGAAAAGACAGATGATTAAATGATTTAAATGTGCAAGTAAAATAACACCTCAGTGAGCACATTATGCAAATCTATGCAATTAACATCACAAATGAGGTGAAGCCACGGGGGCCAAGGAACTAATTTCTCTGGGAGCTCCAACTCCATTCTTGCCCCTCCTTGCAAGCCAGAAACTTCTCAGGGTGGAAGGGAAGAGGATGGGCAGCCGCTCACAGGACTGAGGGCCTGCCGTGCGCCGTGTGCTGGCCTTGTAGGCAAAGGGTCTTTACCCTCCTTTTTCCTCCATCCTCCCTGCACCTGTCAGGAGCAGGGACAGTTATTGCTCTATGTTGTAAAAGAAAAAAGTGAGGTCTGCAGAGAAGGAGGAGATTAGAACCCAGGTCTGCTGGGGTTAAACTTAGAGCTTTTGGCTGAAAATTTTCCGTTTCATCCCTTGGGGAGGTTTGAGCTTCTGGGAGGGACTGCAGTTTCCTCAGGCCTTTAAGGAAGGCAAACGTTCAGTGAAGGACCAGTTAGTAAATATTTCAGATTTTTTGGTATTTTTTTTGAATTTTTGAATCTTATTTTATTTATTTTTTTGTACAGCAGGTTCTTATTTGTCATCCATTTTATACACATCAGTGTATACATGTCAATCCCAATCTCCCAATTCATCACACCACCACCACGACCCCCCGCCACTTTCCCCCCTTGGTGACTATACGTTTGTTCTCTACATCTGTGTCTCAATTTCTGCCCTGCAAATCGGTTCATCTGTACCATTTTTCTAGGTTCCACATATATGTGTTAATATGCGATATTTCTTTTTCACTTTCTGACTTACTTCACTCTGTATGAGAGTCAATAGCTTCATCCATGTCTCTACAAATGACCCAATTTCGTTCCTTTTTATGGCTGAGTAATATTCCATTGTAATATATGTACCATATCTTCTTTATCCATTCGCCTGTCAATGGGCATCTAGGTTGCTTCCATGACCTGGCTATTGTAAATAGTGCTGCAATGAACATTGGGGTGCATGTGTCTTTTTGAATTATGGTTTCCTCTGGGTATATGCCCAGTAGTGGGATTGCTGGGTTATATGGTAATTCTGTTTCTAGTTTTTTAAGGAACCTCCATACTGTTCTCCATAGTGGCTGTATCAATTTACATTCCCACCAACAGTGCAAGAGGGTTCCCTTTTCTCCACACCCTCTCCAGAATTTGTTGTTTGTAGACTTTCTGATGATGGCCATTCTAACTGGTGTGAGGTGATACTTCATTGTAGTTTTGATTTGCATTTCTCTAATAATTAGTGATGTTGAGCAGCTTTTCATGTGTTTCTTGGCCATCTGTATGTCTTCTTTGGAGAAATGTCTATTTAGGTCTTCTGCCCATTTTTGGATTGGGTTGTTTGTTTTTTTAATATTGAGCTGCATGAGCTGTTTATATATTTTGGAGATTAATCCTTTGTCCTTTGATTCGTTTGCAAATATTTTTTCCCATTCTGAGGGCTATCTTTTTGTCTTGTTTGTAGTTACCTTTGCTTTGCAAAAGCTTTTAAGTTTCATTAGGTCCCATTTGTTCATTTTTATGTTTATTTCCATTACTCTAGGAGGTGGATCAAAAAAGATCTTGCTGTGATTTATGTCAAAGAGTGTTCTTCCTATGTTTTCCTCTAAGAGTTTTATAGTTCTGGTCTTACATTTAGGTCTCGAATCCATTTTGAATTTATTTTTGTGTATGGTGTTAGGGAGTGCTCTAATTTCATTCTTTTACATGTAGCTGTCCAGTTTCCCCAGCATCACTTATTGAAGAGACTGTCTTTTCTCCATTGTATATCCTTGCCTCCTTTGTCATAGATTAGTTGACCTAAGGTGCGTGGGTTTATCTCTGGGCTTTCTATCCTGTTCCATTGATCTATATTTCTGTTTTTGTGCCAGTACCATACTGTCTTGATTACTGTAGCTTTGTAGTATAGTCTGAAGTCAGGGAGTCTGATTCCTCCAGCTCCGTTTTTTCCCTCAAGACTGCTTTGCTGTTCGGGGTCTTTTGTGTCTCCATACAAATGTTAAGATTTTTTGTTCTAGTTCTGTGAAAAATGCCATTGGTAGTTTGATAGGGATTGCATTGAATGTGTAGATTGCTTTGGGTAGTATAGTCGTTTTCACATTATTGATTCTTCCAATCCAAGAACACGGTATATCTCTCCACCTGTTGGTATCATCTTTAATTTCTTTCGTCAGTGTATTATAGTTTTCTGCATACAGGTCTTTTGTCTCCCTAGGCAGGTTTATTCCTAGGTATTTTATTCTTTTGGTTGCAATGGTAAATGGGAGTGTTTCCTTAATTCCTCTTTCAGATTTTTCATCATTAGTGTATAGGAATGCAAGAGATTTCTATGCATTAATTTTGTATCCTGCAACTTTACCAAATTCATTGATTAGCTCTAGTCGTTTTCTGGTGGCATCTTTAGGATTCTCTATGTATAGTATCATGTCATCTGCAAAGAGTGACAGTTTTATTTCTTTTCCAATTTGTATTCCTTTTATTTCTTTTTCTTCTCTGATTGCCATGGCTAGGACTTCCAAAACTATGTTGAATAAGAGTGGCGAGAGTGGACATCTTGTCCTGTTCCTGATCTTAGAGGAAATGCTTTCAGTTTTTCACCACTGAGAATGATGTCTGCTGTGGATTTGTCGTTTATGGCCTTTATTATGTTGAGGTAGGTTCCCTCTATGCCCACTTTCTGGAGAGTTTTTATCATAAATGGGTGTTGAATTATGTCAAAAGCATTTTCTGCATCTATTGAGGTGATCATATGGTTTTTATTCTTCAGTTTGTTAATATGGTGTATCACATTGATTGATTTGTATATATTGAAGAATGCTGGTATCCTTGGGATAAGTCCCACTTGATCATAGTGTATGATCCTTTTAATGTGTTGTTGGATTCTGTTTGTTAGTATTTTGTTGAGGATTTTTGCATCTCTATTCATCAGTGATATTGGTCTGTAATTTTGTTTTTTTGTAGTATCTTTGTCTGGTTTTGGTATCAGGGTGATGGTGGCCTCATAGAATGAGTTTGGCAGTGTTCCTTCCTCTGCAATTTTTTGGAAGAGTTTGAGAAGTATGGGTGTTAGCTCTTCTCTAAATGTTTGATAGAATTTACCTGTGAAGCCATCTGGTCCTAGACTTTTGTTTGTTGGAAGATTTTTAATCAGAGTTTCAATTTCATTACTTGTGATTGGTCTGGTCATATTTTCTATTTCTTCCTGGTTCAGTCTTGGAAGGTTATACCTTTCTAAGAATGTGTCCATTTCTTCCAGGTTGTCCATTTTATTGGCATGGAGTTGCTTGTAGTAGTCTCTTAGGATGCTTTGTATTTCTGCAGTGTCTGTTGTAACTTCTCCTTTTTTGTTTCTAATTTTCTTGATTTGGGTCCTCTCCCTCTTTTTCTTGATGAGTCTGCCTAATGGTTTATCAATTTTGTTTATCTTCTCAAAGAACCAGCTTTTAGTTTTATTGATCTTTGTTATTGTTTTCTTTGTTTCTATTGCATTTATTTCTGCTCTGATCTTTATGATTTCTTTCCTTCTGCTAACTTTGGGTTTTGTTTATTCTTCTTTCTCTAGTTCCTTTAGGTGTAAAGTTAGATTGTTCGAGATTTTTCTTGTTTCTTGAGTTAGGCTTGAATTGCTAAAGACTTCCCTATTACAGCTGCTTTTGCTGCATTCCATAGGTTTTGGATCATCGTGTTTTCATTGTAATTTGTCTCTAGGTATGTTTTGATTTCCTCTTTGATTTCTTTAGTCATCTCTTGGTTATTTAGTAACGTATTGTTTAACCTCCATGTGTTTGTGGTTTTTACATTTTTTTCCCTGTAATTGATTTCTAATCTCATACTGTTGTGGTCAGAATAGATGCTTGATATGATTTCAATTTTCTTAAATTTACTGAGGCTTGATTTGTGACCCAAGATGTGATCTATCCTGGAGAATGTTCCGAGCGCACTTGAGAAGAAAGTGTAATCTGCTGTTTTCGGGTGGAATGTTCTATAAATATCAATTAAGTCTATCTGGCCTATTGTGTCATTTAAAGCTTGTGTTTCCTTATTACTTTTCTGTTTGGATGATCTGTCCATTGGTATAAGTGAGGTGTTAAAGTCCCCCACTATTATTGTGCTACTATTTCCTCTTTTATCGCTGTTAGCTGTTGCCTTATGTATTGAGGTGCTCCTATGTTGGGTGCATATATATTTATAATTGTTATATATTCTTCTTGGATTGATCCCTTGATCATTATGTAGTGTCCTCCCTTGTCTCTTGTAACATTCTTTATTTTTAAGTCTATTTTATCTGAGAGTATTTTATTGCTACTCCAGCTTTCTTTTGATTTCCATTTGCATGGAATATCTTTTTCCATCTCTTTATTTTCAGTCTGAATGTGTCCCTAGGTCTGAAGTGGGTGTCTTGTAGCCAGCATATATATGGGTCTTGTTTTTGTATCCATTCAGTGAGCCTGTGTCTTTTGGTTGGAGCATTTAATCCATTCACGTTTAAGGTAATTATCGATATATATGTTCTTATTACCATTTTCTTAATTGTTTTGGGTTTGTTTTTGTAGGTCCTTTTCTTCTCTTGCGTCTCCCACTTAGAGAAGTTCCTTTAGCATTTGTTGTAGAGCTGGTTTGGTGGTGCTGAATTCTCTTAGCTTTTGCTTCTCTGTAAAGCTTTTGATTTCTCTGTCGAATCTGAATGAGATCCTTGCCGGGTAGAGTACTCTTGGCTGTAGGTTCTTCCCTTTCATCACTTTAAGTATATTATGCCACTCCCTTCTGGCTCGTAGAGTTTCTTCTGAGGAATCAGCTGTTAATGTTATGGGAGTTCCCTTGAATGTTATTTGTTGTTTTTCCCTTGCTGCTTTCAATAATTTTTCTTTGTCTTTAATTTTTGCTAATTTGATTGCTATGTGTCTCAGTGTGTTTCTCCTTCGGTTTATCCTGTATGGACTCTCTGCACTTCCTGGACTTGGGTGGCTATCTTCTTTCCCCTGTTAGGGAAGTTTTTGACTATAATCTCTTCAATTATTTTCTCTGGTCCTTTCTCTCTCTCTCCTCCTTCTGGGACCCCTATAATGCAAATGTTGTTGCATTTAATGCTGTCCCAGAGGTCTCTTAGGCTGTCTTCATTTTTTTCATTATTTTTTCTTTATTCTGTTCCACGGCAGTGAATTCCACCATTCTGTCTTCCAGGTCACTTATCTGTTTTTCTGCCTCAGTTATTCTGCTATTGATTCCTTCTAGTGTATTTTTCATTTCAGTTATTGTATTGTTCATCTCTGTTTGTTCTTTAATTCTTCTAGGTCTTTGTTAAACATTTCTTGCATCTTCTTGATCTTTGTCTCCATTGCTTTTCCGAGGTCCTGGATAAATTTCACTATCATTATTCTGAATTCTTTTTCTGGAAGGTTGCCTATCTCCACTTCATTTAGTTGTTTTTGTGGGGTTTTATCTTGTTCCTTCATCTGGTACATAGCCCTCTGCCTTTTCATCTTGTCTATCTTTCTATGAATGTGGTTTTTGTTCCACAGGCTGCAGGATGGTAGTTCTTCTTGCTTCTGCTGTCTGCCCTCTGGTGAATGAGGCTATCTATGTGCCTTGTGCAAGTTTCCTGACGGGAGGGACTGGTGGTGGGTTCAGCTGGCTGTTGCTTTGGTGGGCAGAGCTCAGTCAATATTTCAGGTTTTGTGGCCCATATTTGATTGTGCCCTTGCAGTGTTAAAGCAGCCACAGGAGATATGTAAATAAATGGACATGGCTGTGGTACAATAAAACTTTATTTATAAAAACAGGCAGTGGACCAACCCCATGGCTGTCATTTGCAATTGCTCTAAGAGACCTTGTTTAATCAGAGCTTCCCCGCAGCAGGGCAGCTAGCCACTGAAGTCTGTGGTACCCTGGGCAAGTCCCTGGTCCCCCTGCACCTGTTTCTTCACCTGAATAAGAGGGGATGTTCTGGGTGAGGTTCAGTAAGGAGAGGGAGATGAGACCCACACGGTGGGGGAGGTCTCAGGACTTTGGGTGGGCACCCTCTAGCAAGGCCACTGCTCTCGTACACTCTCAGCATTACAAACCACCCAAAACTTCATGGTCTAATTCAAGCATTTTACGATGCTCCCTCGTTCTGTGGGCCAGGAATTTGGACTTGGCACAATTAGGGACAGTTTGTCTCCATCCATGTTATCAGCTGGGAATACTCGAAGGCTGATTCAGTGGCTGGAGGCTGGAATCACATGGAAGCATCCTCACTTGCACGTCTGGAGGTTGATGCTGGCTGTCAGCTAGAGGCTCAGCGGGGTTGTCGCCAAAGCACCTACATAGGGCCCCTCCCGGTGGTCCCTTCTATGTGGACAGTTGTGGACTGCGTTACAGTATGGTGGCTGAGTTCCAAGACGTTAGCAAGACAGTTATAAGGAAAGGATGGGGTTAAACCAGACTACATGGTATTTTGCGGAAGTAGAATACCAGGCAATAAGAGAAAGTGTAACATGCGCTGAAACAGCTTAAATTAAGAATCAGAGTGTGAATTTCAGAACCCCTCTGTGTTCTCTTTACTGATGATTGGGAGAAAGGTGAACTGTAGCCTCCCATAGGTCTTCACGTGGAAACAAAGAATAGGTCTCAGTAATTAATGATTTTAAAAAGAACAAAGAATGCAGGAACAAATGACAGTGATCGGGTAAAAGAAGTAACTATAGCAAAGGTAATAAGTCAATCGTGAAGACTCCCAGTTCTGTTTCAAAGGTAGAGATCAGCTTGAAGCACATTTTTGAGTTGTTTTGCAGGATCCAACCCCCTGGAGCACTCAACCACCAGACTAACTGGAGCCTAAGGAATGAAGATACTGACCTTTGCTGACCCTCGTGATTTCACTCAACTAAGTGCCTTGATTTTGTCAACCTAGAGTGAACCTTGCATCACTGGTGGTGCAGTGGTTAAGAATCCGCCTGCCAATGCAGGGGATGTGGGTTCGAGCCCTGGTCCGGGAAGATCCCACATGCCGTGGAGCAACTAAGTCCGCAAGCCACAACTACTGAGTCTGCACTCTAGAGCCCGCGAGCCACAACTACTGAAGCCCACGTGCCACAACTACTGAAGCCTGCTTGCCTGGAGCCCGTGCTCCACAACAAGAGAAGCCACCGCAATGAGAAGCCCGTGCACCACAACGAAGAGTAGCTCCCGCTCGCTGCAACTAGAGAAAGCCCGCGCGCAGCAACGAAGACCCAACGCAGCCAAAAGTAAATAAATTTTTTTTTTAATTTCCATATTTTTTTTAAAAAAAAAGAAAGAAAAGAAAAGCATATGAGATGGTAGAGGCTCTCGCAGCCGCCTTTGGGAAATGCAACCCGCCCCATACACGTGGTGTGAGGGCCCTCTAGTGGGGTCTGGGCCCAACATCTCCTGGTTCAAGGCAGCATCGGCGCGGTCACTGGGAACCCATATGGCTCAGACCCCTCCCTCAGACATCATGCCTATTCTGGTCAAACCCAGCTCATGCTCAGTCTTATATCTTCTTCCAGAGCTAATCCTGGGTCTCTTCCTCAGCGGGAACATATTAACAGCCAGAGCTGCTAAGCCTTTTTCTTACAAACAACGAAGGAAACAAGAGCAACCACCTCCACGCACACAACAGCCCTGGTGATCCCAGCTTTGCAGGATGGTTGGCCAAGCAGGTAGGGAAATGTTGAGACAAAACCAGCTGGGAAATGCTTCCTTGAGCCACAGGATGTGGTTATGTGTTGAGGGCTGGAGGGTGGAGCTGGGATCCTGGGCTGGACCCACAGAGCAGAGACCCTTGGAGAGCAGATGGTAGAAATAGGGCCCCTTTAAGAGGCCAAGGGCACCCCTGGGTTACATGGTCATGAACAGATTTCAGAGGAAGAATCATTGAGATCAGGGTTGCTGAGATTCAGGGGCAAGATGTGAGAACCAGGCCAGCCTCCAAGTAGATTAGCAACAGCTCCCTGATCCAGATGATTCCAGACTTCCACCTCCTCCACCATCTGATACTCTCCCCAGTAACCAGAGGAGAATCTGGGGCCCAGAGAATGGGAGGGACTTGCCTGGGGTCTCACGGTAAACCAGTGGCCAAGCTGGGACTTGAACCTGGGGCCCCATCTCCTTCCACTGAGGTGGTCCAGCAGAGGTCTCTCAGGGTTCAGAGTCCCTTGCAAATGGATCATCAATAACGATGCCACTTCCCATTTATAGCCCTCCGATGCTGAGCAACACATGCATCTCTGGAATACTACTCAACCATAAATAAAATGAAATTTTGCCATTTGCAACAACGTGGACGGACTTGGAGGGTATTATGCAAGTGAAATAAGTCAGACAGAGGACAAATACTGTATGATATTATTGAAGTGGAATCTAAAAGATGTACGAACTAGTGATATAACAAAAAAGAAACAGGCTCACAGATGTAGAGAACAAGCAGTTACCAGTGGGAAGAGGGAAGGGATGAGGGGCAAGATAGGCATAGAGGATTAAGAGGTACAAACTACTATGTATAAATAAATAAGCTACAAGGATATATTGTACAGCACAGGGTATATAACCAATATTTTATACTAACTATAAATGGAGTACAATCTTTAAAAATTGTGAACAGCTATGTTATACACCTGAAACATATAATATTGTAAATCAATGATACCTCAATAAAAATTTTTAAAAAAGAAAGAAAAAGTCATACCTCCTGTTTCTAAAGAATTAATTAATTTAAGGGGTATTAAATTAATTAATACCCCTTTTCTCGGTATAAACACCCAAAAAGAAAGTTCACTTAAGTTCTGCTCTCTATCTTCACAACAACTTCTATGCTCTTTTTTTGAGACATCAAGTATCAAATTCTTTTCCCTCAAAAGTTCCTTTTGGGGGACTTCCCTGGTAATCCAGTGGGTAAGACTCTGTGCTCTTAATGCAGAGGGCCCAGGTTCGATCCCTGGTCAGGAAACTAGATCCCACATGCGGCAACTAAGAGTCCGCGTGCCACAACTAAGACCTGGCGCAGGCTAAATTAATAAATAAATAAAATTTATTTATTAAATAAATAAACAAATAAATAAATTTATTTTTAAAAAACTTCCTTTTGGGATCCTTGAGCTCACATTTCATCTTCTATTGTTTCATCCCAGTTTCAAGGAACACAAGGCCCTAGGGCTTGCTGAAGCATGAAAAGAGACAGGGAGCAGAGGTGGTGAGTGCTGGAAGCAGTACTGAGCAGGGCAGCCAGGCCTCAGGGTTGGGGCTTAGGGATGGGGGCTAGACCGGGAGCCAGGGCCTTTGCTACCTCTCGGTCTCTTGAGGCTGGCTCTGGGTGCATCAGCTTTGGTCCTCCACCCCCAGGACTACTTTTCTGCTTTCTATGTACACAGCTGGACACAGTGGCCCTCTGAACTCAAGTTTACACATGCTCAGTTCAGAAACTGCCTAGCATCTCTGATTCCCAAATCCAAATCCTGGAAAAGGAAGCTTATTGGTGAGCTTGGGTCACATGTCTATCTTTTCATCCAACCGGTTTACGACTGAGGGGCTGTGGCACTGTATAAGCAGAGAACGAAAGGGGCGGATGTTGGACATTCACCCTGTAGGAAAGGGAGAAGGCTTTTCCAGGAGGAGGGCACAGCAAGGTCAAAGGCTTAGAGGTGGGGAATTGGAGGCTTCATGGGGACAGTCCTAAGTGGCTAAGTTTGTGGCAGCCCTCCTGTGACTGCTTAAACGGCAGCTCCCATAGGACCATCCCTGTCCCTGTGCCTAGTGGCACAGACATGGCCCACAGAGGGAAATCACAAGTGAATCAGCAGCAGAACCAAAGCTCAAACCATTTCCTTCTCCCAGCCGAGGCTTGAGTGTCTGAGGCTTACGAGGGAGTCAGGTTAGAGGAGCAGGGAGAATGAAATCAAGAAATAACAGGCTTCACAAGAGTAATAATGACATTTTAACTTGAAAATTGCAAGGAGACAGAGCTGTGGAGGCGTATGCAAATTTCCATGCAGATGAAATGCAAATGAGCTTGCTTGCTCCTGCCTGGTGCACCTGGATGTGGCTCAGTGACAAATCCTAATGGCACCGCATGGCTGTGTGATTGATTATCAAGGCCAGCTGGGATGACAACTGCACTCTCCTCCTGGGAGCTGGCGGAGATGAGACTGTTTCTAGAGTGCCCTCTGATGGGGACCCTGAGGGATGGCCCTCTGTAATTCAGGGATGGCAAATTTGGGACAAAGCTAGTATCTCTATAGCGGCCCTCCTCCATGGCAGACATCATTAATCAGTCATAGAATTCCTTCTTACTGAGTCAACCAGGTGCTCTAGGCAGACCCTACTAATCAATCAAAGTTGGCCTTCATTCATTCATTCATTCATCAATTCGTCTAACAAATTTTGTTGATTTTCTTCCCTGTGCCAAGGATACATTGAACAGGCAGGTTCAGTTCCTGCTCTTGTGAAACTCACAGTTTAGTGGGGGATATGAGCATTAACAAAATATTGCAAAATGGCAATTGAGATAAGTGCTATGAAAGAGAACTACATGGTCTTTATAAAAGGGAATTTTGACTCCTTCAGAGTGACCAGGAAAGCCTGACCCTGTTGCTGATATCTGAAGGATAAAGGGGGCTTAACTAATTGAAAAAAAAGGGGAAGGACATTCCAGGTATTGAGACAAGAAAGAGCTTGTAAGCAGAAATTGTCAGCACTACACTAGATTCCCTATGATCATTTTTTGTTTCTGTGCATCCCTCCTCTGGCTTCTATCTGTTTTTGTTTGTTTGTTTAAAGAAAAGAAAAAGCTTTATTGAGATATAGTTCACATACCGTACAATTCACCCATTTAAAGTATACAAATCAATAGTTTTACTATATTCACAGATACGTGCAACCTCTACCATAGTCAATTTGGGAACATTTTCATGACCTCAAAAAGAAACCCTTTGCTCTGTAGGGATTCATCTCCTCCCACCCCACACTCCCAGCCCTAAGCAACCACTAATCTAATTTCTGTTTCTATAGATTTGCCTGTTCTGGACCCATTAAATACTAATTCTTTATTCCTTCCTCCTCCCAGCCCCTGATATACTCTAACTTACTTTATGTCTCTATGAATTTGCCTATTCTAGATATTTCATGGAATCATACAACATTGGTCCTTTTTGTCTGATTTATTTCATTTAGCAGAATGTTTTCAAGGATCATCCATACTGTAGCATGTATCAGGACATCATTATTTTTACAGCTGGAAAATATTCCATTGTATGTATATACCACATTTTGATAGGCATTTGGATTATTTCCACCTTTTAGCTATTATGAATAATGCTCCTGTGAACATTGGTGTACAAGTATCTGTTTGAGGCCCTGTTTTCAATTCTTTTGGGTATATACCTAGGAGTGGAATTGCTGGGTCATTCTATGTTTACCTTTTTAAGGAACCACCAAAATCGTTTCCACAGGGGCTGCACCATTTTACATTCCCACCAGCAAGGTACAAGGGTTCCAAATCTCTACATCCTCACCAATATTTGTTAGTTTCTGCTTTTTTGATTATACACATCCTAGTAGGTGTGAGGTGATGTCTCATTGTAGTTTTGACTTGCATTTCCCTAATGACTAATTATGTTGACCATCTTTTTATGTGCTTGTTAGCCATTTGTATATCTTCTTTGGGGCAATGTCTATTCAAGTTCTTTACCCATTTTAAAATTGGGTTGCTTGTCTTTTTTTGCTGAGTTGTAGCCGTGCTTTATATATTCTGGATATTAAACCCTCATCAAATATAAGATCTGTAAATATTTTCTCCCATTCTGTAGGTTGCCTTTTCATTTTCTTGATAATGTCCTTTGATGTACAGTTTTTAATTTTGATGAAGTCCTATTTATCAACTTTTACTTTTGTTGCTCATGCTTTTGGTATCATACCTAAGAACCCACTGCCAAATCTAAGCTCATGAAGATCTACCCTTATGTTTTCTTCTAAGAGTTTTATAGTTTTATCTCTTAAATCTAGGTTGTTGATCCGTTTTGAGTTAATTTTTGTATATGGCATGAAGCAGAGGTCCAACTTCATTCTTTTACCTGAAGAAATCCGGTTGTTCCAGCACCATTTGTTTAAGAACTTACTCTTTCCCCATTGAATGGACTTGGCAGCCTTGTTGAAAATCAATTGACTGTAGACCTATGGGTTTATTTTGATTCCATGCGTCTAGATGTCCATTCTCATGGCAGTACCACACTCTTTTGATTACTGTAGGTTTGTAGTAAGTTTTGAAATTGGAAACTGAGAGTCCTCCAAGTTTGTTTTTCTTTTTCAAGTTGTTTTGGCTACTTGGGGGGCCTCTTGAAATTCTATAAGAATTTGAGGATCGGCTTTTCTATTTCTGCCCCAAAAAAAGGCTGTTGGAATTTTGATAGGGATTATGTTGAATCTGAGGATCCCTTTGGATAGTATTGACATTTTAACAATGTTAAGTCTTCCTACCTATGAATACAATGTCTTTCGCCTCCTTGGTTAAATTTATTACTAAGTATTTTATTCTTTCAGATGCTTTTGGAAATGAAATTGCTTTCTTAATTTCCTTTTCAGATTGTTCATTGCTGGTGTGTAAAAACACAGATTTTTGTGTGTTGATCTTGTAACCCACAACTTTGCTGAATTTGTTTATTAGCTCTAGTATCTTTCTTGGGGATTATTTCTTATTTTCTCTACACAGAATCGTGCCATCTGTGAATAGAAACAACTTTATTCCTTCCTTTCCAGTTTGGATGCCTTTTCTTTCTTTTGCAGGGTAACTGCTCTTTTTCTTGACTAATTGGATTCCTTTTATTTGTTTTTCTTATCTAATTTTCTTGTCTAGAACTTCCAGTACAATGCTGAATAGCAGTGGTGAAAATAGTCATCCTGTTTTGCTCCTGACCTTAGGGAGAAAGCTTTCAGTATTTCACCATTGAGTTTGATCTTAGTTGTGGGTTTTTCATGAATGCCATTTATCATGTTGAATAAGTTCCCTTTTATTCCTTGTTTTCAGAGTAGTATTTTTTCTTGTTGTTCTTGTTTTTTTTGTTTGTTTGTTTGTTTTGTTTTTAATCATGAAAGCTGTTGGATTTTGTCAAATGTCTTTTCTGAGACAACTGAGATGATCGTGTTTTTCTCCCTTCATGCTATTAATGTGGTATATTACATTGATTGATTTTCTTATCTTTACCCTTGCATACCTGGGATAAATCCCACTTGGTCACACTGCATAATTCTTTTAATGTGCTATTGTCTTTGGTTTGCTAGTATCTTGTTGAGGATTTTTACATCTATACTCACAAGGTATATTGTCCTGTAGTTTTCTTTTCTTGTGATATATTTATCTGGCTTTGGTATCAAGATAATGCTTGCTTCAGAGAATAAGTTAGGAAGTGACTTCATTCCTTTTTACGGCTGAAGCACATCCTTTTGTATGGGTATACTACATTTTGTTTATTCGTTCATTGGTTGACCAATATTTGGGTTGCTTCTTTCTTTTAACTATGATGAATAATTCTGCTATAAGCATTTATGTAGAAATTCTTGTGTGGACATATGGTTTTGTTTCTTTGGGGTGTATATCTAGGAATGGAATTGCTGGGTCATATCGTAACTGGATGTTTAACCATTTGAAGGCCTGCCCAACTGTTTCCCAAGGCAGCTGCGTTGTTTTACATTCCCCCAGCAATGTATGAGGGTTCCAATTTCTCCACATCCTGCCAACGTTTATTATTGGACTTTTAAATTTTAGCCATCCTAGTAAATGTGTAGTGAGATCTCATTGTGGTTTCGATTCGTGTTTCCTTGATGGCTAATGCGGTTGAGCATTTTTTCATGTCCTTATTAGAATTTTGTGCATCTTATTTGGAGAAATGTTCATTCAGATCCTTTACCTATTTCTAAGTTGGAGGTTTAAAAATTTATAATTTAGTGGTGAGAGCATTCTATATATTTGTAATATAGAATATTATCTTCTGTGGGCCCACCCCAGCAACCCTCCTCCAAGCAAGCACTGCCCTAGGGTTCCTGGACCCTGCTTTTTGTGGCAGGCTTTTGCAGAGGCCTGCAGTGACTCAGGAGGTGTAAAAATACCCTCCAGCATTCCCCACGTGATCAGGCAGAGGCTGAGCCTTGATCTGAAATTGTACATTGGTTTCCTTCCCTTCTCTGTCCTGTTTCCCCTTCCTGTGGTTTCTCTCATGATCTCTTCTTCAGCAAATCACCTGTACCTGAATCCTTGTTGCCAGGCGTGCTTCTAGGGGAACTTGAAAGTGCTTGGAATGGCCGAGGAACTAAAAGGAAGTCAGTGTTGTTGGAACTCAGAGAACATGGAGACTGGGGAGTAAGGTGAGGCAGAGTGGTGGGCAGAGGCCTGACCCCACAGAGCTTCGTAGATTCCAGCGATGGGCAGGATGGGGGTTAGCTGGAGAGTCACGGGACGCCACTGGGCTCTGTTAAGCAGGGACTGGCATTATTTTACATTTTGCAAAGGTCCCTCTAGCCTCTCTGTGGAGGATGGATAAAAGGGCCCAAGTGGCTGCAGGAGGACCACTGAGGATACTGTTACAACTGTCCAGGGGGAGAGAGGATGGAGACTGGGATGAGGATGGGAAGGTGGAGGGAGAAAGAAGAAGAAGATTAGAGAGAGATGAGGGGGGTGGATCTGGGGGCTCTGGGGAAGTTCAAGGACATCTTGCAGGTTTTCAGCCTGGGTGCCTGGATGCATGGTCAGTACACAGAGAGGGAGGCAGGCTTCGGAGGGCAGATCAGGAGTTCCACTGGCCAGACGACACCCGTTTGCCATCCCTGGTCTTGCCCAATCCCCCCACTTCACAGATGGAGAAAATGAGGCCTGAGGAAGTGCGGTGATTCACCCAGGTCCCTGTCATGCCCCAGACTGAAGGGGATGGGATCCAAGGATCCTGCTGCCCAGCCAGAGGGCTTGTTTATTCTCCAGGAGGCCCACTGGCTCTGGCCTCAGACAGCTATTTTGCAGCTGGGAGTGGGTGGGGTTTAGGGCCTGATGGGTTTGTCCTGGGCTGGAAGCCAGTTCACAGCTCACAGAGAACAGAACATCTCTGTTTCAGGAGGGCAGCCTGTGCTGCCTGCTACCCTGTCAGGGTCTGATGTGGGTAACTTGAAGGCATGAGGTTGTGGGGTGCTCACCTCAGAGTGGCTGACATTTGCTCTCCTGGATTAGGCATGGACAAGAACTAGGTCCAGATTCTGAGGTTTCCCCTTCTCTAGTCCTTCCTTTCCTTGCTGTGTGACCTTGGGCCAGTCACCTCCCCTCTCCTCAGTCTTCTCATCTGTAAAATGGAGACATCCTACAGTGTAACTTTTCTGCCCTCAGGGTGGTAGGGAATATTGGATGAAGAAATGGATGGACAAAAAATACACCGTAAACTGTAAAGTGCCTAAACTACAATTTGGGTTCAGTCCTACCACTGCCCCAGTGGGTTTCTCAGACTTTACAAGATGGCCACCCCTCTGGAGAGGAAGAGGCCTGGTGTGGAGCTCAGAGATCCCAGGATCTTATTATCCTGGCCCAGCAGGCTTGACAAAACCCATTGGACAGATGGGAAAACTGAGAGGCGGCCATCTGCTCAGAGTCACCAGGCTATTAAGCCTGGTTTCAAAGGCTGGGCTCTCTGATTACAAAGACAAGAAAGATCCTTATCCATTCAATGACCTGATTGTACAGATAGGGTAAACCAAGGGCCAGAAAGGGGAAGCAACCTGCCCAGGGTCACACAGGCAGCTGGCAGCAGGGCGGAAGTGTCAGGTGAGGTCCCTGACTCCCAGGCCATGCTCCTCCTATCACCTCTTGCCCACCAACCCCTGGAGCTTGAAAAGCAGTTTCCTCCTCAGTAAAATGGGGTGAAACTAGTATTGGCTTCATTGGATTGTTGTGAACATTTCAACAAGCCCCGCAAAGCTTTTAAAGGGCTTAGCACCAAGTCAGGCACAAAGAAAATGCAGAATAAATGTTGGCTAGTAATATTATTATTCATTATTATATTTCATTTCTGCATCCCCTTCTCCCCTTTGGGCTGCTGTGAGTAGACAAATTGTGGGCTTTCGGCTCTTCCTGGAGACAAGAGGGATGTACAAGATGGCTTTGGGGGCCCCTCCCTCCCAAGGATTCTTGGATTATCCATACCCCTCCTCAGCCCCCCTGAGCACTAGCCGTAACTGTAGTCTCTCAGAAGTCAGTTTTCATCCTTGCACCCCGGGTACCCTGGCTCCCTGCCTGTGGTCCCTACTGGCTGGATGCTGTTGCTATGGCAACAGCATTTTAAGAGCCTTCAGCCCCCCTCTGAGGCAACAGGTCTGGATGGAGCTGGACTGATCAAATGCCTCCTGCATCCTCAGGCCTGTCTGGACAGAAGGCAGGAGACTGGAATGCAAGAATCAGAGCTGGCTTGGGGTGGGGGTTGGGGGCGGCTCAGGCCTTAGCCCCAAGGGTTTCCCAACAGCACCCCACCTCACTGTGTTGCATGAGCACTTGGTTACACATGCAGACTCCAGCCACCACTGCCGCAAGGGTCTGGTTTTAACTATCTGGGGTGAGATCCCCTAAGACGCTGCCTTTGATCAGCTCTGCTCGTGGTTCTGAGGCAGACAGGCCCCAGACCACTCTTGATGAAATCTTGAGTCCAGGAAGATTTTGGGCATTGAGGTTTGTGTGGATCTCTCTGCTGAGATTACTCTTTTTTTAAATAATGTTTTTAAAATTTACTTATTTTATTTATTTTTGGCTGCGTTGGGTCTTCGTTGCTGCGCGCGGGCTTTCTCTAGTTGCAGCGAACAGGGGCTGCTACTCTTTGTTGCGGTGCGCGGGCTTCTCATTGAGGTGGCCTCTCTTGTGGCGGAGCACGGACTCTAGGTGCGCAGGCTTCAGTAGTTGTGGCGCGTGGGCTCAGTGGTTGTGGCTCGCGGGCTCTAGAGCGCAGGCTCAGTAGTTGTGGCGCACAGGCTTAGTTGCTCCACGGCATGTGGGATCTTCCCGGACCAGGGCTTGAACCCGTGTCCCCTGCACTGGCAGGTGGATGCTTAACCACTGCGCCACCAGGGAAGCCCGAGATTACCCTTGAGAAACCCTGTTTGTCCTCCCAGGCCCGCTCCGGTCCTGCCTCCCTCTCCTTCCACAGCCTCATCTTGTGGGAGGATGTACACCCTACCCTCTTCCTGGAGCCAGGAAAATTCCAGAGCTGGGCTACCAGAGGCCATCTTGGTGATGCATCCTAAGGCAGAGATGGGCGCACATTCTCAGAATAATGACATTCAGGGGAGGCGCTAGCCATGGTCACTCTGGGCTGTCTTCTAGATGCTCTATCTGAAATCAGAGCATCTCAAGCCTCTTCCCACTGTCCTCCCGCACCACCTGCTGGATGGGGACAAGGCTCCCTACCCTCCAGCCCCAACCATAGCAGAATCTGATGACGCCAGGCACCAGAGGCTGTGCCTAAGGAGAGGTCGGGCTTCGGGGTGGGTCTGAGGAGCTGTGGTGGGGAGGGGAAGAAGGCAGAGATCATGGGAGAGGGAGGTGGTCCTCTTTGGGGTTCCTTGAACTTGAGACTGATGCTCATGTCTGTTGGAGAAGCCAAGTGACAGAGTAGAGATGCAGCAGACAGTCCCCCTCCCTTACCCCTTCCATGCGCACTAACTGGCCTCCAGCAGGTGATTCTCTTTGCCCGAGGCCAGTGGCGTCAGTGGATAAATTACATGTGGTAATTCACTTGACAGCACCCCCTTTATTCCCTTCTCAGACTCGCTCCCCTGCTCCTCCGCCAAGTAAATGCGCATTTGAATCCTTGTGTGGTCTGTTTCGTAGGACCCTAAGACAGGAAGCCACTCCCCTAATCTCCCCACCCTGGGTTCTATTATGAGGGCAGCTTTGCCCCTTGTGCCCCAAGGGGAAGCTTACATACCCCTGAACCCCAGGTGGGGTTCTGCCTAAGTCGGAGATCTCTGGAAGGATCTGTACCAACAGCTCTTTCCACGATGAGACTCCAGGGTTTTGGAGCCAATCTCACGCTCTTCCGCGTCCTGCCCTGCCCTCCACTCTCACTATTCTGAATGTGTGAGAGTCGCGTCTTCCCAGAGCTTCCTGGGGCCGGGAGCAGGTGCGAGTTCTTGTCTACCGAGCACGGGCCAAACTCAGTAGCCACGTCCTGACGGATGGTCCAGGGCTCCCCAGCTCTGTCTTTAGCTGGGCCCCACCCGAACCATACCCATCCCTGCCGGAGCCTGGTGTGATTGACGGGAACTCCCAGCTAGAGGGATGCAGGGGGACTTGTGTGGGGTGAGTCCTCCAGAGACGTCTGTGAGTCTGTCCCCTCCGAGGAGAAGCTGCCCCCAGTGGGCCGGGGGATCTGACTCTGCCTGGGGAGCCGCTGCCAGGAAAGGAAGGTGGTGAGATAACGCTCAGAGGCAGGATCCAGGGGCCCATGCGGGCTTCTGCCGTCATCAGCTTCAAAAGCCTGGCCAGCTTCCTGGGGTGGAGGGGCTGCTTGGAAACTTCTGTTCTGTACACGTCTGGGGGCCCGAGGAGGCCAACAGGATTTTGGCGAACGATCCAGACCCAGTGAGTCCTGGAGGGGCAGGTCCCATCTTCCCTTGTAAGTGACTTCTCCATTCAGGTCCTGGCCCTTGGCGGCCGCCCCTCTGAGTTCCCGGCCCGCCGGGTGGGAAGGGGGACCTGCCAGGCATGGACAGTGGCCCAGTGCCTTCTTCAGGAGGGTCTGGATCTCCTCGTGCCTCTCCCGGGCCTCCTCCCACAGGTCCTGGCCCAGGCCCTCCCAGCTCAGAGAGGCCACCTGCAGCCGCATGGCCGTGAGCTTCTCGGCAGGGAACTCGGACGCCAGGCGCTGCAGGTAGCGGTGGAGGCGGCGCTGGTCCCCAGGGCTGGCCCTTTGGGCCTTGCCCAGCCTGAGCTGGGCCATCAGGTCCTGGCAGTCCATGTGGAACCAGGTCATCTGGGAGACAAGAAGAGAGGGAGATGGGGGTTCCGTGAGGACAGGGATAGGCCTCTCTGAGCCAAAAGGAGGCTTAAAGAACAAATACAGCTAGACTGAATTAATACAAAAACGTCCAATCAGTGTTAGGGTCTCTCTTAGCACAGCTGTGATTTTCTCCACCGCTGACGATGACAATATTTCCCTTTCTTCCCCAGGGAACACCACCCTCCGTTACCCACCGGGAAACAGTCCCCAGCACCCTTGGGATCTTCAGGCACAGTCTTACAGACTTAGGGGCCAGCAAGGACTCACCCCTCTCTGGGGCTCAGTCTCCCCCTCAGTAAAGTAGAGGTTGTGATAGATAATCATGGAAATTTGAGTGATTCTCGGATTGTATGAACCCCTCATAAGTGGTGCTGAGGGAGGAGTCTGGCTAATATTTATTGAACGCTGACTGTTTGCCAGGCTCTGTGCATCTCATGTAGGATCACACTGAACCAGCAGCCCATTTTACAGAGGAGGAAACTGAGGCTCACACACATGAAATCACTTGTCCCAGGTCACGCTGCAAGTCAGGGAGGAGCTGGGATTCAAACTCAGCCCTGTCCAGCCCTCAAGAGGGTATCTTCCAAGCACCTCCTTGCACAGGAGAAACTGGCCCAGGCAGGGCCCTGCCCTTGCAGTCACACAGTGAGACTGTCAGCCAGCCCAGGCCCGGAGGCCCCCTCGCTCTGGCCGGGCCTCTGCCGCATTTTAGGATCCTGCCTGTACCCACTTCACCCACAAAATGTCTGCAGGTTGCAAAGGAGCCAACATGTTCCCAGCAGCTCGTGAAAAACATAATCTTTCTCTCCATTAATTTAGAAGCCAACAGCAAGCTGTTAGGCAGTGGGGATTGGAGAACAATTTTCTCCGAGGAAACCATCTTTCCGTGGATTAAGGGAACTTGTCTTTAGATAAATGGCTTCATATTTGCAGAAGCACATTGAGCTCATGGCTGGGAAAGGGCTCCATAAATCTCCGTTAGCGACACAATCATGTTATTATTATTTAGTGCCAAAGCTGCCGCATGCCTGCTCTCCACCTGGGGCTGAGCCCAGCACTGAGCCGTCCTGTCTGTCCGTCTGTCTGTCTGGGACCAGATATTCCAGGCCAAGCTGGACAGAGGTGGAGAACACCTCAGAAATCATCTTGCCCCACCCCTTACTGTGCGGATTAAAATTCTGGGCCAGAGAGGAGAAGGTGCTGTCGAGGGGAAGAGCTTTCCAGGCTGAGGGAACAGCCAGTGCAAAGGCCTCAGTGCTGGAGCCAGTTTGCTTTCTCCAGGGAAGGCCGATGGGGCTGAAATCAGCTAAAATTAGTAAACAAGGGAGAGAAGCTTCCAGAACCCCTTAATCCATGAGGCATTACTCCTCCTACCACTACTGCTAATGACAACATTAGCAGTACCTCGGTGTTAAAAACAATAATTTAACATCAGTGTTAAAAATAATAATTCCAGATTTGAGCAAAGTCGGGTGTAGGGGCAGGGGGAGGGGTTACTTACATTTAATTTAATTCTCATTTCTCTGCACGAGAGCCAGAGGACCTGGGTTCGAATCTCAACTACGCCACTTCCTAGCTGTGTGACCCTGGGTCAGTGACTTGATTTCTCTGGGCTTCCTGCCTCCCAGGGTTGGTGTGACCATAATACCATATGTGAAATGACTAGAACAGGGCCTGCAGACAATAAGAACTCCGTACCTAAGCATTGGTTGTTATTATTATCATCATTATTCTTGACAAGGAGCTGAGGCCCAGAGCAGTGAAGGCCACTGTTGAGGTCACAGAGCCCATGCAGGCATATCCCTGACTCTAAGTCTCAGATCTTCCTGCTGTCTCGCTCTCTAACTTCTGAACAGCTGGGCGCGGGGGATCCCTTCGCTGCCTCTGCCCACATCTACCTCCCTTGCCTGAGGGAGACAGAGTGGCCTGTCCTCCCAGTGCCCCAGGTGTGAGTTGATCGAGTCCCTCCCGCTGCCCCCAAAGCATCTGCGTTCTTGGTGCCCTGTGTGCTGGGCTGGCCTGACAGCTGGGAGGCTGGGGTCAGGCTCTTCCCATGCTCCATCGTCAGTGGCCAGTGCGAGGGGCAGCTGAGGGCACTGGGCCCAGGCCAGAGGTGTGGGTTCTTGTCTCATCTGGGTTACAGCTCTCTCAGGCTGCTCCCTTGCTCCCCCTAGGCCTCAGTTTCCCCATCAGAAAGACAAGGGATTTGGCTAAATGGATTTAAGAGGGGCGGGGGCTCTGAAGTCAAATCCTGCTTGACCAACCGGGCTAGGGGATGCTGAGAAAGCCACTTTCCTCTTTGGACCTTAGTTTCCTCATCTGTAAAATGGAAACAATGTTGGTGCCCCTCCCTCACAAAGATATGATGAGAATTAAAGCGGGCAAGGTATGCAAAGTGCTTTTAGGAGGGTCTGGCGTGGTGAACACAGTCAATAATGTGGGCTACCCCATAATAGTCATCTAACCCTCATCACCATCGTCATCACGTCTGCTTGGACACAAGAACTGCTTGTCATTTCGCTCTCCTTTGCAGAAGAACATAGCACATGGACACATCTGGGTTCAAATTCCAGCTCTTCTTTTCTCTAGCTGTGTGGCCTTGGGCAAGGTGCTGCCCCTCTCTGGGCCCTCAGTTTCCTCATCTGTACAATGGAGTTGGTCAACCTTGCCACATTGGGTTCCAAGAGATGACAGATGCAAAGCAATGGAGTTATTCTTGCTTCCTAACTCACCTCTGCCCAGGCCCCCGACCCTTGCCCCAGTAGCCCTACCCCCTCCTCCTCCCTCCTGGCCAAACGCTGGGTTCCTGGTGAGGACTGAGGCCTCTGTTCTGAGGATGCTCAGAGCAGCCTCTGGGCCCGCCCTCAGCCAACTGTCCCTTCCTTCCTTCCTTCCCCAGCTGTCTCCTCCAACGCATCTGTGCAGGGCAAGGTGGGGCATGGGAAAGAGCACAATGGTGCCATGGCTTGCTGTGTGACCTTGGCTAAGTGATGGTACTTCTCTGATCCTGTTTCCCTAACACTGTAATAGAGGGGTGGGACGAGATCAAGGTTCTGAGCCTGGTCCTGACCCTGTGAAGTTGCCTGCAGAGGTCTATGTGTGGAGGGAAAGTCTATGGCTTTGATCAGATTCTCAGAAATCCCCAGGATCCTTCCCCTAATCTCAACGTTTAAGAAGCAGGTGATTTCCTTTGAGAGGTGATATCTGGGTCACTGGGAGACTGCCTGTGTAGTGGGACAAGCTGGGGTCAGGGATTAGCTGGACCTGGTTTAAGGAGGGTAACTTAACCTTGCAAACCTTGTTTCCCTTCTGGAAAATGCAGGTAACGCGTTTTCCCCCTCACGGGACTATGGAATGAAAAGAGCCTAGTGCTGTGTCTAGGCTGTTCCCTGCCCCCACCCTACGTCCTAGGTGTTGGGGGAGCTGGGAGTTTATGCAGGTGGGCTGCCAGGCTCACCTTCTTGCAGAAGTGGTGGAGGTGGAGCAGCGTCTCCAGGTCTGTGCGTTGCCGCTCGGCTGCCATGTAGAAGTGGGTCAGCTTAGCCTGGAAGGCCCGCTGGGTGAAGGTGAAGCCTGCCAGCTCCGGGAGCTCTGTTCCTCCCGCCTCCCTGGCCCTGGCTGCAGCTCCCAGCTGGGCCGCCTGCTTGCACAGCTCCAGGCCACGGCGGTACTGGGCCTGAGCAGGGAGGGGAGGGGTGTCTACTCAGCTCCAGCCTTACTACCGGGTTATGAGACTTCCTGAGCCTCAGTTTCCTCATCTGTAAAATGGGAACCCAGGGTTTACTTTGCCTGCTGGGATTCTGCTTAGCGTCACCCTCTTCTGGCAAAATTCTCCAACCCCAGAGTCTGGGTTACAGGCTCCTCGCCTGTGTCCCCACAGTTCTCCTTTTCTGGCTATTTCCCTGTTGCCCCCCAGCCCCCCATCTTGTCTCCGCCCTCCACTGGCCTGGAAGTTCCCCGAGGGCTGAAACAGAGGCTGAATCACCCTGTGCCCCAGGACCCAGCACATCAAGGATGCAGATTCTCTCCCCCCACCCCAGCTCTGAGGCTGACTCAGTAGGGCTAGGGTAGGACCCTGGAATGTGTATTTTAAGAAGCCCTCCAGGCATTCTGAGATGGGCCATCTTTGTACTTGGTAGTCAGGGAAGGCTTCCTGGAGGAGACAATATCTAAGCTGAATGCTTTGTGTTCCAAGTTGCTCTCCTCACTGTCTTGGGAAGCTTTCTTCCACTTTCCCGCCTCCGCAACTTTTCCCCAGCAGTGCCACCCCCATCTCCTGCCCTCTCTATCTGCTCCCCACCCCCCTCAGTTTTAGAAACACACCGCAGCCTGAAGGAAGAAGTCCTCAAACTCTGCGTGGGCTTTCTCCACTGTCTCCAAGCTTCCGTCCTTGGGGGTCAGCACTTGCAGGCACTGGCTTCCTTCCTGCTCCATCCAGTTGCTGACCTGGGGCAGGGGAGGGAGGTTTGGACATGAGGGGCTGCTGAGGAGACATCCTTACGCCAGTTTGCCACCTTCCTGGGAAGCTGAAGTCTTGTCCTCAGTCATCTGGGGGCTGGGCCTATGCCACCAGCCTGGACTGAAACCCTCCCAATTCTGGGGAGGAGAAGAGACAGCTTGGGGTGGGGGTGGGGCGTGGTTCTCACCATCCAAACAGCGCCAGAGGAAGGTGCACGGCCCTGCCATGAACTCCCTGTGTGAACTGCGCAAGTCACTTCTCCTTTCTGGGCTTCAGTTTATTCAGTGGCAAAATGGGGTAGACGTGAGGATTCAAGGAAGGACAGAGGGGGTAAAATGGCTCTCGATCCCATAAGCAGAAGTCTTCTTCGTATTCTGGGGTGTCTTAAAAGAGCAGCACCCACTTTATCCTCACAAAGCCCCATGCGGCAGGCACTAATATTATCCCCCGTTTAACAGGTGAGGAAACCGAGGCACTGAATAGTTAAATACCTTGTCTAGGGTCACACCGCTAGTAAGTGCTAGAGCCAGCATTGGAAGCAGGCCGTCTGGTTCCAGGCACACTCTGTTCCACGGCCCAGAGCACGAAGGGATGCGTTGGTTCTAGGCATCAACAGTTGGACAGAGTGGTGCCAGGTGTGGGCTCCAGGATCAGACCCCTAGGTGTGCGGCCACGGGCAGATGACATAATGTCTCCCAGTCTCAGTGTCCTTATCGATGAGTAGGAGAAATCCTAGCATCTTGCCCACATCACTGGTAAGGGATGAGGTTGGAAAGCGGTGATGGACACAAAGGCTCTGGCCCAGGGCTTGGCGCAAAGTCGGTGTTTAAAACATGCAGCTTCTGGAGTTATGTCTTCACCTATCAAGCACTATGGAGTGCATGTCATGTGCTCCAAGAATGCCTGCCTGCTGTCGTTTTACGAGAGCAAAGCGCCTGGCTGGGGTGGGGCCTGGGGAGGCAGGAGCCGCCCACCACCCCGTCACGTCCCAGGGCCAGCTTCCTCCTCTCTCACCTGGTGGATGGCAGCTTCCAGGCGGCCCAGGCGGACGCGGAGCTCCAGCCTCCTCAGGAGGTGGTTGGACACAGTGACGAGGACATGCAGCTGTTCATCCACGAGGCTGTACAGGGCAGCAGCTTCGGCCAGATGGCTCCTGGGAGGCCGAGGAGTGTGAGCGAAAACCCAAGATGCTGACCCCCTGCCCCGGAGCCCCAGCACTCCTGCCTAGCATAGGCATGCCTCCGCGGCTCCCACCAGCTCTGTGGCCTGGGTATTTCAGCTGCTGACTTGCTGTGTGAGCTTGGGCAGGTCCCTACACCTCTCTGGGCCTCAGCCTTGGCCTTGCGTGGGACTGGGAGGACCAGAGGACACAGCGAGAAACCAAATGACCCTGCCTTTCCCCAGGAGGGTATGAACCGAGCTGGAGAGATCTGGGTTCAAATCCCAGCCCTGCTACCTTCTAGTAACAGAACCTTGTGCAAACTTCTCAACCTTTCTGTCTCCGTTTCTTCAGCTATAAAAAATGGGGATAACAGAACCCATTTCACAGGGGGGTTGTGAGAATTAAAGGATCTAACCCCTTGGCGCTCAACCCTGGCAACACAATTAGAACCTGCTCTGGGAGCTTTAAAAATCTCAGTGCCCAGGCCCCTCCCCGACCCACCGGAGTCCTGCCCGGAGAGCGGCCTGGACCTCAGCGCTCTCCGAAGCGCCCCCGGCAAACCCGCCCTCACGCACTCAAAACACTTGACACAGTGCCTGGCCCACGGTGCTGTTAGCGCTCGTTATTTCTTTTATTTTTGTTAATTAATTTTATTGGAGTATAGTTGATTTAAAATGTTGCATTCGTTTCTGCTGAACAGCAAAGTGAATCAGTTACACATATACGTATATCCACTCTTTTTTAGATTCTTTTCCCATATAGGTCATTACAGAGTATTGAGTAGAGGTCCCTGTGCTATAGAGTAGGTCCTTATTAGTTATCTATTTTATATACAATAGCGTGTATATGTCAAGCCCGATCTCCCAATTTATCCCTCCCTCCCCCTTCCTCCTGGTAACCACAGGTTTATTTTCTACTTCTGTGACTCTATTTCTGTTTTGTAAATAAGTTCATTTGCTTATATGTGGAATCTAAAAAAATGGTACAAATGAACTTATTTACAAAGCGCTTGTTATTTCTATTGCAATGATGACAAGTGGCTGTAACACACCTCTCCACTCTGGCCTCTATTTTACAGCTAGGAAAACATTTACACATAGGAAAACTGATCCTCCAGAGAGAGGTTCTCACTCACACGCATGGCAGTCTGAATTGGAACTCAGTCCACGGCCTTTTCTGCACGTGATTTTAAAAAATGATCAAGGCCAGCAAGACATAAATGAAGGGATGCAGATGGGATTTCAGGAAAAACTTGGGTGAAAGGAGGAATCTCAGGGCTTTCCCAACACCCCTCAAATCCCACCCCACCCTCCTCTGCCCTTGGGGTCCTTTAGAAGGAAAAGGAAAAAGAGGAGATGGAAGGAGAGCCCGTTTTCCCGGAGGGAGCCTTGCCCTAAGCCTCCTTATCTGACTGTAGCTTCCCACAGGTCACTGCCCTTCCATGGAAGGGGTGAGCACCCAGGGTGCGTGAATGGGATGGAAAATGCCAGTCTGTCTGGCAAAGGGAGGGAGAAACGGGCGGGCAGGCAGGAGCTGCCTAAGAAACACGCAGCGGCTCACGCGGGACCACAGCGTTCCCTGGTGGGAACGTCACTTAACCTCTCTCTGAACCTCAGGCTCCTCCACTGTAAAATGAGGGTAATACTCGGAGCCCCTTCGTGGGTGGGAATTAACCACATTAATATCCTTAAAGCCCTCAGAACAATGCTGTGTTCACGCTAAGTGCTATTGAGAGGAGGAGGTTAAATAAATAAAATGTTCTTGGATTACGCAAACTTTGTAGTAGTGTTCATTCTAACAGAGATAAAATATATACAACTACCGGCTGATTTAATTACTGACTTGCACCTCTCCTCCACCCCACTCCTAAATTTAAGAAAATTGGTTCTTTCTCGGAATGCGTATTTCTTGCTCTGTGGTTCTGTGACCCTGGCACAGCACGAGGTTCCCCTGGCCCCTGCCACGAAGGGTAGGGCAGTGCAGGGGTTAGTGCTCAGCTGGTCCGGCTGTTACTTCCCTTCGCTTAGCCTCAGGTATCTATCAGCCAAACGGGAGGATGTGAGCCTCACATGGTCTTTTGAGGAATAAGAGGTGGGCTCTTAAAGGGGCTCAGCCCAGTGTCTGGGTCAGAGAGCATCCCTGGTCCATGACAGTGACCAGAAATGGGGGTGCTGTCCTCTGATGCCTGGACTGAGGAGGGGCCGCAGAGAAGGGACTTGCCAAGGTATAGGCTGGGGCCCGTGATCAGGCCTCAGTCCAGGATATGGGCCTGGCAAACACCCCATCCTGGGCATCTTCAGAGCCCACCCTATGTGTCCTCTCAGCGAAGTGACCCCAGCCCCGAGTCCCAGTCTGGGGAATAGGATGGGGCGGGGAAGGAAAAGCCTGGTGTCCGTACCTGATGTCTGGGTTGAAGTTCAGCCTGCTGCCTTCCTGTCGCAGCCTGGCCAGGGTGGCTCCGCCTTCCCGCTGGAGGCCCAACAGGCCTGGGTCCCTCAGCACAGCCTCCATCAGCTCCTTGGACTTGCTCAGACACCTGGAGGCCTCCTGCCAGGGTAGGGAGGTAGCCTGCGGCTCAATCCCCACTTTCCTTCTATAACCTTCCAGGGCTCCCCACACCCCAATCACGCCTGACTCCCCCAGTTTGGCGTTCAAGGTTCTACAGAAAGTCTCTCCTTTCTATCTCTAAAACATCTCCTCAAGCCGAGCTTCCTCCCGTCACCGTGGCAACCTCACTGGTCCAAGCACCATCATCTCTTGCTGGGACGCCCATCCCAGCCGCGTCACTGATCTCTCTGCGGCACTCTGGCTCCCCCCGCAGTCTGTTCTCTGAATGACAACCGGATGGATCTCAAAGTGCCAATCTGATCATCCCAGTGCCGCTGCTTAGAACTCTCCAGCGGCTTCTCTGCCCATTTAGAATCAAATCCCAACCCAACTCCTCCCTGATACAGCCCCGTGGATCCAGAAGATCCTCTCATTCTATCTTCCCCTCCCCCACTCTGTTCCACACTGGCCTCCTTGCTCTTCCTGAACAGACCAAGCACAGACCAAGTCCCATGGCTCCATCCCATCCTTCAGGGCTCAACTTCTATACCCTCCTTCCCCATTTTTCTCAATCTTACTTTCACAGCATTCAGCGTCACTTGTAATGACATGTCCATTTCTGTTTATTTTTTAAATTATGACCTTTCGCACTGTACCATGAGCCCCACGAGGGCAGGGACAAGTCGATTTGCCCCAGGCTGGGTCTCCAGGCCGTGACACATGGTGACTGCCCAGTAAATATCGGTTGAATGAATGAATGAAAACAAAGCCCCTTCACTGAGCCCCTGGTCCATGAAATAAGGGATGTGGTGTGGTTTCCCCACCTCAGGCTCTTGTCTCACCTGCACCCCTCCAGGGGGGTCACCCTTCTCAAACTCCTTGATGGAAGCCTTTAGCAGCGAGGAGGCCTGGCGGAGGTCAGCAAGGAAAGGGTCCAGCTTCTGCAGGAAAGGAGGCCAGAGTGGGGATGTTAGCCTGGGCCAGTGAAGAGGGTGCCTCTCTCCTCCTCCCACCAGGAGGACACGTGGGTGGTCGTTCTCAAACTTTAGCTGCATCAGAATCCCCTGGAAAGTCAGTTATAAAGCAGGCTGCTGAGCCTTCCTCCTGAGTTTCTGGTTTAGTTTCTCTGGGGTGGGGCCTGAGAGTGTGCATTTCTAACAGGTTCCCAGGTGGCGCTGCTGCTGCTGGTCCAGGGACCACAGTTTGAGAACCACTCATGCTGGGAATGAGAGAGAAAAAGAGAAGACAGGCCTGACCTACTCCCAGGCCTGTGGGAGAGGGAATGGTAGGAGGGGGTGAGAGGGCAGGGGTAGAGGACATCCTCTCCGGGTCCCACTTCAGCCCAGCTCCACCACTTACTAGCTCTGAGGCCTCGGGCAAGTTTCTTAACCTCTCTGTGCCTCTACTTCCTCTTCTGCAAAATGGGATCATTTCCCCATTTCCTGCCTTAGAGGCTTGTGGGAGGACTAAATGGGTTTATTTGTGCCAGGCACTTAGAATAGCACCGATACTCATCCTCATTACCAGTTTTATATGCTGGCTCTATAGGTAAGATTTCATTTAAAGGGAAGGTTTTAAAGCAAAAATATAGTTCAAAGGCCCCTGGATTAATTGGAGGCCTCTGGAGAGGGGAACTGGGGGCCTGTGGGACAAATAGGAAAAGAGATTTCTTTCAGTATATACCCTTTTGTACCATTTGAATTTTGAACACAGGGTCTATTCAAAAATAGACCCAATCTTAAAAAGAAGAGGACCAGGCCGAAAACAAATAAGCAAACAGCCGCGTTAGACTATAGACCAGTGGTTCTCCGCGCGTGATGGTTGCGTACCCCAGGGGACATTTGGCAATGTCTGGAGACACTTTTGGTTGTCATCATTTGGAGGATGCTGTTGTCAGAGTGGGTAGGGGCCAAGGATGGTGCTAATCACATGACAGTGCACAAACAGCTCCCCCAGAAAAGAATTATCTGACCCCAAATGTGAATAGTGCCGAAGTCGGGCTGCCCTGGTCTAGAGAAAGCCCTGGGCGGGCAACTATGGGCACTGGTCCTGGTGCGGTTCAAGCCCATAAGCTCCTGTGTGTGGCTGTGGAAGTTGTGCCTATCCTATGCATCCTCATGTGTTAAACTGGGCATGAGGTGCCCCCTCGCAGGGTTGCGGTGAGGAAGGATTGAGGTCACACAGGAAAGGAGCCCAGCCCTGGAAGTTTCCTTACTTCCTCCCTCTTACAGAAGGGAGCACATCTGCCTCCCTCACCAGACCCCAAGCTTCCCGAGTTTTGTGTGTCCACAAAGCAGATGTCTGTAAATGTATTTGCAGTTAACACTAACATCACTCTTAGCATGTGCCAGACACTCTTCTAAGCTCTTTACACACATGAACTCAAGCCTCACATCAGCCCCATTTCGTCACTGAGGAAGAGGGCTCCGAGAAGGTGTGTAACTTACCCAAGGTCACACAGCAGAGCTGGGATTGAAACCCAGGACTCCTGGCCCCAGAGCTTGAGCTCTTAGTCACTCCACTCTGCACCCTCATTGTAAACACTTGTTGAATGACTGTCTTTGAACCTGATAAGTTCAGTGGATCCATGGGGCAGGACGGTGAAGGGAGAAACAGAAGGGGTGAGGGTGGGGGGTGAAGGCTGTGATGGTAGATACCTGGAAGAATTGCACCCATTCACCGTGGCAGTAGGGGAAGGGGCCTTCCAGGGCCATGGGCAGCTGGCTGGGGTCCACGTGGCGGCTGAGGGCCTTCAGTGAGGTCAGCACCTCTACCTGCAGACAAAGAAGCAAGTCAGAAGGACCAGGGGACTCAGTGTAGAGACAGATGCTTGAGAAGGTCCTGCCCAGACCCACGCCCCAGCACCACTCCACTTCCCATGGGTAAGACTGGCCTTGGCTTTAAGAGGTGGTTTCTGGGCAAGGAATCTTCTCCGGAAACTCTGACAAATCAAAATTGAGAACCACACCCTGGGTAAGAAATGGCAAATAAACAGGATTCGTACTGCCACTGTCCTAGCCTGTGCCCGAGGCAGACATTAATCAATGACGGAACTCCTTCCTTCTGAGCTGGGCTCCTTTGATTGTCCAGGCAATCAAACAAACAGACTGAAGCTGGCCCATGTCTTGTAACTTCTTTGTAATCATTGTACTGTTCTCTGGAGACCCATCAAGGTACTATCTTCTTGGGGTTGTTGAGAAAGGTCACCAAATCCTAACAGTATCCCCTAAGACGTGGAGCAGGGACTAGGTGACTGCATCTCCCCAGGCAGTGATGCTTGAGGCTTTATGCTATGAATGGCTCCAGATACCTAAGCTTGGGATGGGGAGAATTCTGTGGCGTTTTGGAGCCCATTTTTCATGCCTGGTATTTAAAGTGTGGTCCACGGACCAGCAGCACCAGCATGACTTAGGAACACGTTAGAATGCAGAATCCCAGCTCCCATCCAGAGCTACTTAATCAGAACCTGCACTTGGACAATCCCCAAGAAATTCATAGGCACCTAAAAGCTTGAAAAGTACATCTCTAGTTTACAATGTGCCTCTTTGTTAACCAGGAGGTAGAAGGAGACCTTTAGAATCATTTCCTGGGGCTTCCCTGGTGGTGCAGTGGTTGAGAGTCCGCCTGCCGATGCAGCGGACATGGGTTCGTGCCCCAGTCCGGGAAGATCCCACGTGCCGCGGAGCGGCTGCGCCCATGAGCCACGGCCGCTGAGCCTGCGTGTCCGGAGCCTGTGCTCCGCAACGGGAGAGGCCACAACAGTGAGAGGCCCGCGTACCGCAAAAAATATATATATAAATAAATAAAATAAAATCATTTCCTGAAACAGGGCAGAGGGCAGGGTGCCCACGCTCGTGACCGTGGTACATGGCAGTGATTAAAGGGAGCTGCAGTGTTCTTTCCCGTGAAGCCCTGAATCAACTTAGCATCTAAGTTGGAGATGCTGAGAGAAACTAGGGAGAGAGATACAGGAAGGGCCAGGTGAGGTGTGGAAACGGCCCCTCTAGCTTGCTGTATGGCCTTGGACCTCAGTTTCCCCATCTGAGAAGAAGGGAGGAGGGGTTGACAAGATGAAGCTTTCAAGTGGGTTTCATGCTGCGCGCAGCTCTCAATCACGTGGTCGTGCCCACCGGGAGCTGCTAGGGTTGCCAGGGAGAAATAATTCTGGGGCTGATTTGGCAATGCTTGCCGTGGGGGCTGGGCAGTAGAGTTGTAGCATCCTGGACTCGTATCTAATGGACCTACCCTTGATTATTTCAGGGCCTCTCCTAGCTTGTGAATTCTGCCATTCTTCACCCCAGCTCAGCTCCAGCCCACCTCCCCTCCGCCGCAGCCCTCACCTGGATGTCAGATGCCTCCAGCTGGAGAGCGGCCTCCTGCTCCCCCAGGAAGAGCACAGCACGGATGGAGGTTGGGACCAGAGTCTGTTGGAGAGAATCATTTCAGAGCTGATCCGCCTAGGCTTTCACTGAGCCTCCCGGCTAAGACGTAGGCAAATGGGCCACAGGGATGGGGTGAGGGTTCCCCATGGCTGGGACCCTTATGCGGTATGGAGGGCTTGGATCTGTATTTGGAGGGTGAGTCAAATGACTTATTGGGAGTCACTGGAAGTCAAGAGAACAGCAGGTCCAAGCTGGACTGCAAACTTCCCAGGTGCCCCACCCACTCTGGGTCTCAGTTTCCCCATCTGTAAAGGGAGAAGGACTTGGGCGTGGAGGTCATGAGGTGAGCATATGCCAAACTTCCATTTACGCTGCTGCCCATGCTGGTGAGTTAGCAATCTCTTCCCTCCCCCATTCTCAGTTCATTGGCTAAGCCTAAGCCAATCAGTATGTCACATTCCCCTGACACAGAGATCGGCTGATGGATGGACAGCTGAGCGAATCTGGGCTAAGGAGACACAAAGAAACTGAGACTTCTGGGAAAAGAATCACTCTTTCCTACCGGACTTAAATGAAAGCCCATATGAAGTTAGAGCTGCAGGGAACCACACTGCCACCAAGAGGGGGACCTGGCTGAGAAGGGCACTCTCCCAGGAGAATGGGGCCAGAAATAGGGAGATAGAAACCCGATCTTGGTGGCTTTATTTGAGCCCCTGAATCAAGCCATACCTGAAGTTGGGTTTAACTCCCGGACAGTCGAGTCAGATAAACCAATGAATGACCTTTGTCTTTAAGCGTGGCTGGGCTGGGGTTTCTGTTATGTGCAGCTAAGACTCCCTACCTGGGTACCTGGTCTCAGCTCTGAGCCTCTCAGGATCTGTGAATATCCTAAGGCCCCCGGTGCTCGCAAGACTTGCGAGGCTGAGGCTGTCTGCCTCCCACTCACCTGGGTGGCCTGCAAGGCACTGACCAGACCAGGATGTGGGGGCTGTTTCCTGGCATCAATCACGACCACCAGCCCCTTGGTTTTATCTTCAGGCCTGTGGGTGGTAAACAGAATTGACAGTCTTGCTGGATGAACTAGGGCCCTCGAGGGGGAAGGACCTAGTGGAAGGTGAGGGAAACTGGCTGCTAGAAGCCTGGATTTACTGGTGAACTCTTCATCCCATGGGACAAAGTTCCAGTGCCTCCCTGTGCCCCTGACACACACCACTTCCAGGAAGCCCTCCATGATTCTTCTCCAGGCAGAGTCCGTTATTCCCTCTTCGGCACTCCCACAGTACCTCACACAGCTCTCTCTTACACCCTAATAATCATGAACTATAAGTTACTATCCCAGTTGCAGTAGGAGTCACCTAACCTTCATCCACCCCTTTTGTGTGGGCAGAAGGTTCACTTTGTTCAAGAATCCAATTCCCTCCATATAATCACGTCCCCCCTCCGTCAGGGGCTGGTTTCTGATTGGTTGAGGCCCACAGTAGACCCAATTCCCCTGGCCAATGATTGGTTTAGATAGGGAACATGTGACATTTTCTGGCCAATGAGCTGTGAGGGGATGTTTGCTGGGGGCTTTTGGGAAAGATATCCTCTCCGTAAAAAAGTTCTTACAAAGAGACATAAGGCAGAGATATAGACTGATACATTTCCTTAGCAGGTAAGACATTTTGAATTGGAATTAGTTACTTGCAGCCAAAACACCCTCATGGGTTCACAGTGCACTTTTCAGTGATTACCTTAGGATTTTCCAAAGTGGCCCAATTGCAGGACTTGTTAAAATACCAATTCCTCACCCCCACCCCCGCTCCACCCCCCCAAGAAATCTGTCCAGCAGGCTGGGGGTGGAGCCAGGGAGTCTATGCTTCCAAGTGCCCTGACCATTCAGCCAAGTTGGGAAAATAACCCCCAACGGCCTTCAAGCCTTACAACCACCCAGTTCACAGACGAAACCAGAGGTGGCCAGTGCGGGGGTGGAGCTGTGGCAGTCACCCGGGCACGCTGTTTCACCTGTCCGGGAGGATAATAACCGTGCGGGCTTCAGGAGGCTGTGCTGAGGACTGGTGGATTCATTACTGTAAAGTACTCAGGGACTGCGCAGAGTAACAGGCATGTCAATGTCTGCTGTCATCCCTATCCTGGGGGGGAAACTGAGGCACACGGCGGTGCTATAGCAGACAGTGAGAGGAGGCTCTCGGAGGTGAGGCCAGGGCTCCGACTTCGTGCTCCACACCTCACCTGCCTCTCGCTATGCCCATGCTGGGAGAGAGGTTTATTTCTCCACCTACCTCCACTACCAGCCTGGATGCCCCTAGAGGTCAAGGCCCAATATAGGAGTATCTGGGTCCCTAGCATGGCCCAGCATGAAGTCTGGCCCAGGGCAGGTGCCCAGCAATGGAGTGGAGAAGGCAGCCCAGCATACGAGAACCCCATGCACAGTTCACGCTGCACCTCACCCCCACCTCTTGTGACCACGCTTGGTCCTCAGAGCCCACTTAGTCATCCCCCTTTTTCAGGGAAGCCTCAGAGAGGGGAGGTTACCTCCTACAGGTAACACAGCAAGTTGGTGGGATTCCAGCATTCTGTCTACCATGACACTTAGCACAGAATGGGGGTTTCCATCTCCTCCTCAGACCAGAAAAGCCACTCCACTTTGGACAAGAAGAGAAATCTCAGTGACCAGCAGGTGGTGGTGATGGCTCCTATGGGGTGGAGAAGGTTCCAAAGGGTTCCATCAGTCCCTCCACCCCCTACCCCAGCAGCAGAACCTCTAGGTTGGGATCTATAGCCACAGTCCCAAGCAAACACCACCTCTGAGACCGCTCTGGCTGGGGGCTGGGACTCAGAGGAAAGATGGTGCCTCTTCCCCAGCCAGTGAAACATAAAGTCCGAATGGGGGGGGTGGAGGGAAGGCGAGGTGTTAGAAATCAGCCTGGTCACTCATCACTCATTCATTCTTTTACTCTCTCACTTATTCATTCATTCATCCATTCACCTTTTCCTTCATTTGTTCAAAAATATTTATAATTCATATGCCAGCTCAATTATCACCTCCTCAGAGAAGCCTTCCCTGATTTCTCAATTGAAATTAGTTGCCCCCCCCGCTTCTCACTCTACAACAGTGGCTCTCAAAATGTGTCCTCAGCCCAGCAGCATCAGCATCAGGAAACTTGTTAGAAATACATGTTCTCAGTCCTTATCCAGACTTAGTGAATCAGAAACTCTGGGGGTAGGGCCCAGCCATCTGTTTTTACAGACCTCTGGATGATTCTGATGCCTGTTGACTTTGAGAACCACTGATCTACAACATCCCTGTTTTCTTCACCACATTAACACCCCTGAGAGCTGCTTGTCCATGTCTGTTTCTTGCACACCATCCACCTCCCCCGCCAGCCTGTGAACGCCCTGATGGCAGGGACCAAGGCTGTCCTGCTTTCCCCCCAGCATCTGGCTCAGGACCAGCTCTGGAAACAGATGACTGGCTGGAAGGATCTCTCCATCTGCTACCTGGTGCTGGGCTCTGGACTGAGAGGTCGAGGGGGGATGGGGTGGTCAGGCTAGCCCAGCCCCTTACCTGGGGATGGTGCACAGGTAGGAGAACAGCTTGGTGACCTCTGAGGCCGTGCACCATGGTGCCTCCCAGGGCCCCTTGGTGGTTGACACCAGAAGCAGGGGCCGCCCTGCCCTGTCTCGACCTCCTACAGGAGAAAGCACAAACACTGAGAATTTTGGTGGAGCCCCTCTACGGGAACCTGCTCTGTGGCCTCCAAGCCTTTGCCTGTACTGGTCCCTCTGCCTGGAATACCCTTTCTCCCCTCCCCCTGTGAACTCTGAACTCTTATTCATCCCTCAAGACCCAGCTCAAAAGCCACTTCCTCAGAAAAGTCATCCCTGAAACACTCCTCCATGCAGAGGCAGCCTCACCCTCCTCTGGTCACCCTCTGTACTGGGCAACCTGGGAAACGAAGCTCACGGAATGAGCTTTGGGGTCACACAGACATGGGTTTAAGTCCCAGCTTAAACCCATGTTTAAGGGACACACTGACTTGCTGTGTGCCCTTAGGCAAGTCAGTGTGTCTCTGAGTCTCAGTTTCGTCATCTGTTAAGTGGGGAGGATACAATACTGAACTTATGAAGGTATTTTGAAGACTAAATGAAACAGTTCCTGAGAAGCGCTTGACACAGGGCAAGGGCCTAATAAAAAGCAGTTGTTAGAACGATCATCATTTCTGTCCTCATCTCAGCCCCCCGTGTGCAGCCCGTGGCTGCCAGCTCACTATTTATTCTTGCTGACTTCCAGCCATGAGTTCTCCACCGACTATTTCCTGTTCCAGGAATCAGGACAGGGTGCTCCGTGTTCCCCACAGGGGTCAAGAGTCTGAGTCCCAGGGGGTCAGCACAGCCTGTCTACGCTGCGGGGAAGGGGAAGTACAGGGGGAAAGAGTCCCAGGCCTCTGGAAACTGAGCCTGTCCTGCACCCTGGGCTCGGAGCCCTGCCCCCCAGAGTCACCTCATTCAAGGCCACCCTGCGATGAGCAGGATCTACTGCATGTGGGTACAACCCTCCACAGTGTGTAAGTGTGTGAGACCCTATGTAGCTCATGAAGCCTTGGACAAACTTAACCACCTTCACAAGTGCTGCCTTACACAGGGGTGAAGCCATCTAGAGCATTCTTTCTTTCACATGTTTGAAAATTTTAAAATTTAAAAATTAAAAAATCTACATTTGTATATACATTTTATGCAAAAATACATACATTAATATATACATTTGTATATACACACAAATATATATATTTGTACATATATGTGCATATATATGTATATATATATTTTTATATCCTCTTGATATCATGGGTTTGATTTTTCCTAATATTCATTTATACTAAATTCCAAAAGGAAAACTTTTTGTTGGGGACAATATGGGAAATTTGAATATGAGCTGGGTATTGAGTAGTATTAGGAATTATTTTTACTTTTTTTTAGGTGTGCTTAATGACACTGTGGTTATTAGGCAAAATGTCCTTGTAGTTAAGAGATGCACATTAAAATATTTACAGGTAAACTATGAAGATCTGTAATTTACTTTAAAATACTTCAGGGAAAAAAAAAGATGAAACATGCCAAAATGTTAAGATTTATTAAATCTGAGTAATGGGTATGTGGGTTTTCATTATCCTATAGTCTCTACTTTTCTCTATGTTTGAATTTATTCATAAAAGAAAGTTTTTAAAAAGTGAAATAATTAAACCATGAAAAAAATTACATAACTTGCAAAGTTAGAGATGTTTGTACATATCCCTCTGAAATCCTCTCAGGGCCATTGGGTCCCTCAGGTCAGGAAATGCTACATTATGTCCCTGGGCCCATTTTATTGATGAGGAGACTGAGGCCTGGAGAGAGGAAGCAGCTTCCCCGTCTGCCACAGTACCCAACTTGCCAGTTAAGGTGGGGGGTCATGCCTGATTCAGTCCTTGACCCTGGACCACACCGAGAGATGAGCTTTTGTCTGCTGTATTGGAGCTCAATCACAGTTCCAGTGGTGCTACTCCCCTGCTCTAGAACCTTCCATGGCTTCTCATGGCCTCATGCAGAAAGCACAAATTTCTCAACCTGGCACTTAAGTCTCCCCAGGATCTGCACACTCTTCCAGCCTCATTTCATATACTTTGGGTTATGACCTGAATTGTGTCCTCTCCCCCCAAATTCATATATCGAAATCTTAACCCCCTAATACCTCAAAATGTGACTGCATTTGGAGATAAGGTTTTTAAAGAGGTGATTACGTTAAAATGAGGCCATTAGGGTGGGCCCTAATCTAATATGACTGGTGTCCTTATAAGAAGAGGAAATTTGGACACAGACACACATTGGGAAGACCATGTGAGGACACAGGGAGAAGATGGCCATCTACAAGCCAAGGAGAGAGGCTCAGAAGAAACCAGCCCTGCCAACACCTTGATCTTGGACCTCTAGCCTCCAGAACTGTGAAAAAATAAATTCCTGTTGTTTAAGCCCCCCAGTCTATGACACTTTGTTAGGGCGGCTCTAGCAGACTAATACACTATGTCTCTCCTTGTCACCAATGGCTCAGCTGGAATGGGTCATCTGTCACTGCGTAAATTAGCCTGACCCTTTCCCACCTCCCCACCTTTGTTCACACTGTTCCTTCTGCCAGAGGTTCCCTTCCCTGTCCCCTCTCCATCTGGTGAAACTCTCCTCAGCTTTCAAAGTCCAGCTGAGATGCCACCTCCTCCAGGAAGACATCCTCCCTGCCCTCTAGAGAGACCTTTCTCCCACCCCAGGTTCCCCCAGCAAACCTAGGCCTCTTTTAGATCCTGCAAGACTGAGGGCTCCTTAAGGGTGTTCACTGGCTCAAACTCTTTATATCCCAGTGCTCAGCACAGGACAGGAGCCAATAATCAATGTCAGGAATTGACCAATGAATAAATGGTCAGAGTGGGGCCTCTCAAACTTTGTTGTGCTAGGGATCTTGCTACAATGCACACTGTGGTCCAGCAAGTCTGAGATTCTTCATCTCTCTCTAGCTCCACGTGATGCTGATGTATCTGATCCCCAGACCACACTTAGAGTAGCAAAGGGTTCAAGCACTCAGGACATTCCATACTGGGACACAGTGACCAGTTCAAGTGTCTGGTCCCCCCGCCAAGCTCTGCCTGGCACAGGGCTCTGCACACAGCCAGGGCCGGCTGAGCACGCAAGATGCCGTCTGAGTGCACTGCAGTGATGGACAGCTGTCCACCTGATCTGCTTACACCTGGAAGGCCCCCTTGCCCCAGATGCTACCCCGTCTGACAGCTGGTGCCAGGAATACCATCGTTAGCACCTCAGAGCCTGGCTGGAAGCTGCGCTGTTCACATTGGGTTATGATCTCAGGAAGAAATGGAGACAGCAGGTTGGGAGGTGGTGGGTGGTGTTACCCAAAGGCACTGAAAAACTTGTTGTACCTTCTAAAGCACTCCCTCCAAGTCTTGGGGTGGGGGGAATGCTAGTAATTTAACTGGCAAGCAATTTTAAAATATTGAAATATACATTTTTATATGAAAGTGTAAATATAATTCTTAATTATAAGAATTATAATAATGTATAGAAATTTTAAAGACAAAGATTTTAAAGATATGTACAGAGCAACTGAAAGCTCAGGGTGAGGTCTCAACCCCTGGGACCCTGTTCCCTCTCTTCTGCATCAGGGGCTTTTTGTGAAAAGCCCTCTCCAGAGGCTCTGTGCCTGTGGTTGGCAGACTCATGGCTCCAGAGATGTCCATTCTGGAATCCCCAGAGCCTGTGGATGTGCTAGCTTACCTGGCAAAGGGACTTCGCAGATGTCACTAAGGTAGGACCTTGAGATGGGGGAGATAATCTAGGCCTAGATTATCTAAGTGGGCCCAATCGAATCACATGATCCTTAAAAGTAGAGGCCCTTTCCTGGCTTCAGCCAGTCCGAGAAAGATATCAAGATAGATGAAGGGTCAGAGGGATGTGCTGTTGCTGGATGTGAAGGTGAAGGAAGGGACCACAAGCCAAGGAAGGTAGGCAGCTTCTAAAAGCTGGAAAAGACAAGGTATGGATTCTCCCCTAGAGTATCCAGAAAAGAACACAGTCCACTGACACCTTGATCTCAGCCCAGCGAGATCTGGGCTTTCTAACCTATAGAGCTGTAAGATATTACATTTGTGTTTTTTAAAGCCACTGAGTTTCTGGTAATTTGCTATGACCACAATTGGAAAGGAATATGTAACTCCCACCCTCAGAATGGGAGCAGTCATTCACACCTTAGTGCTGATTAGTCTCTTTCCGGAGAACAGATCTTTGTGGAAAGTTTGGAGCTGAAGAGACCTGAGGAGAAGAAAGGAGGCAAGGAGGTGAGGGAAAGATCCTAATAGGGAGCCTGGGATGCCTGCTTCACACGGACTGGCCTGGAGCAGATCTTGATCTTGGAGCACAGACTTTGGGGACTGTTTCCGCTACAAGGAAACTCCAATGGAAGCAAAGAGACCAGTGAGGATACTACTGTAATAGGCAAGCAACTATGCTGGTTTGGCCCTGGGTGGTGTGAAGTCATCAAATTCTGTATATAATTTGATGGAAGAGTTGACAGGACTTGCTAACAAATTGGATGTAGGGTGTAAGAGAAAGTCCTCCAGGATCTAGTGTTCTAGGAAAGATTACAAGGCTGGGAAGGGTACAGGGGGGTGTGAAATCAGGAGTCCATCTTTGGTCATGTTAAGTTAGAGATGCCTGTTAGACATCTAAGTAGAAACATCAAGTACATGGATGGATAGATGAGTATGGAGTTCATGGGCAGAGTCCAGGCTGGAAAAATAAATGTGGGGGTTATCAGTGTAGAGACAACACTTAAAACAAATATTCACCAGTGAGATGGGATGAGATCATCAAGGAAGTGAGTCTAGGGGGAGAGGAGAAGGGGTCCAAGGACTGAGCTTTGGGGAGCCTCCAAGGTTTCCAGGTTGAGACATGAGGAGGAGGCAGCAAAGGAGGCTGAGAAGGTGTGGCCGGTGAAATAGGAAGAAACCCAGGTGAGAGTAAAGATTGAAAGACAAGTTGAGAAGGCCTTTCAGTAAGGAGGGAGCAGTCATCTGTGTCAAATGCTGCTGATGGGTCAAGGATGATGAGGACTGAGAACTGACGATTGAATCTAGAAACATGGAAGTCATTGGTGACCTTGAAAAGACCTGCTCCAATGTCAAGGTGGAGCAAATACTCTGATTAGAGTGAGTTGAAGAGAGACTAAGAGGAGAGGAGGTACTGAGATACGGAGCAGAGACAACTCCTATGTGGGGTTTTGATGTAAAAGGAAGATGAGAATAGGGGCCTAGAATGGGTCATTCCAAGCTGGGCATGCTCCTGTGCTGATGGAAATGGTCCAATGGAGAGGAGGAAAGGTGATTATGTAGAGAAGAGAGGAGAATCTTGCCAGAGGGATGTCTTTGAGTAGGTGGGGAGGTGTAGTGCACCACTGGAGGGATTGTTCCCTGTATCTGGAATAGGATGCTGAGGGGGTGGGTACCGATGCAGGTAGGTAGCTAAATGGGGTGGCAGGAGTTTGTGGACTTCCTTTTGATTGTTTCTACTTGCTCAGTGAAACAAGAAGGAAGGTCATCAGCTGAGAGTAAGGCTGAGGGAGATGGTGGTGAAGGTCAGAGGAGGGAGCAGGTGTGAAATCGTCATTCAGGAAGGACAGTGGGGGCACCTTTCAAGACTCTGGAAGAGTAACAGGATCCATGGGCACCAGTGGTACCCACTGGAGGCCAGTGATCAGGAATCAAATGGGCAACCAGTCGGTGTGGTTATGCGGACTTTCTGGCTTCGTTCAGCTGTAAAGGTGCAAGGCGGGAAAGCAGGCAGAGAGTTGGATTTAACTGAGGTTGGGATTTCTCCAGGAAAGTACGAAGGCAGAAGAGAAAGGCAAGGGAGATGAGAGTGTTTAAAAGGAAGTGGGGACATGATGGAGGGTGGGGAGGGACAGTGAAAAGGTGGTTGGATCAATGGGTTGAGAGTTCTGGGGGACAAAAGGGCTATTAAAATTGAGGTAATGTGTGATCTGGGAAGAGAGACATTGTAATGAGGGAGGGAGCAGTGAGTTATGGGGGCCGGCCATGGGAGGAGTAGCTGGGGTAATGAGGACAAGATCGCTGATGAAGAGGAGGTCGAGGAAGGGAATGGAAAGAACGTCCATGTGGAGAATGTTCATTCACTCCAATATTTTTGAGCAGCGACTATGTGCCAGGCACTGTTTGGGCACTTGGGACCCATCAGTATATGTTGCAAGCCAAACAATTTACAAGAGAGTAATTGTGGAAAGAGTGACAGCGAGTCAAGTCCAATCTGCTTCCTCTCCTTCTCCTCTTACACAAGGAGGAGCATGAGGCTCAGAGAGGGCAAGTGACTCTTCCAAGGTCACACAGGGAGCTAGGGGTAGAGCTGGAACTGGAATGAAGGTCTCCAGCCTCTAAGAACAGGGACTTTGACGTATAAAACCTGAGCTCCTGTAACATGACAGCCCTAAAAGGATCGTGAGATTCTGTGTACATTAATATGGGAATAAACAGCATGAGCTTCAACAATGATGACCAAGAAGATGACAGACGATGCTCCCCAGGAGCTTCGAAATGACAGAGCAATGTCCCCACAGACGTGTCCTGCAGAGATTTAGAAGTCTATGAAGTAAAAGAGAATTGCAGAACAGTCAGTTCCCAGAAAGCACAGTGGTTTCTCTTGCTGCCAGAACTTTGCACATGCTGTTCCCTCAGCTTGGAACACCATTCCCACCACTTTACACGGATAACACCTACTCATACTACAGGACTGAGCTTCACATTACTTCCTCCACCCCAAGCCTGGGCCAGGGGCCTCATCTGTCCTCCCACAGCCCCCTGTACTGTCCCACAGTCACAATTTCTTTACACTGTATTGTAATAACCTGTTGAATTTTCTCCACCACTAGAATATAGGCTTCCTGAGGGCAGGCTTTGTTCCCTGCTGAATCCTCAGTGCTAAGCCCAGGGCGTGGCACACAGTGGTGCTCAATAAATATTAATTGCAAAGATGAATAAATATTAAACAGGAGGGATAATGCTCTCAGTATTGGATGATGTTAATGCCCAACCGGACCCCTTCATCAGGCCAGAGCACCCATTCCCCCAGAGACTGTAATTATTGGCTGTAAATTGGCTTAGAGATGCCCCCTTGTCTGAAGAATTGCCCTCAGTTGAACTGGATCATGGGCTCACCTGCATCCCCATCCCAGGATCAGGCTGCAGTTGATGACTGACAGATCCAGGGGTACAAAAGTCAGCCCCTGAACCTTAAGATGGAACCATCTCTGTGATGGAATTCATGCTCCAGGAACCACCCCCCCATCCCCCATCCCCTCCCCGGGGAATCAGGCCACATGCAGGCTTAGCTCCTCCCTTGCCCTGCCCTGCTTCCCTTCTCCCCTTCCCCTGAGAGCAACCCTCAGTAAAATAAATCACTTTTTCACGGATCCCTGTCTTAGGCTCTGCTTCTAGGGAACCTGACCTAAGACATCCACCTTGATGGCCTCGCTGAAAGTAAGATGGAAGGATGGATGGATGGATGGATTGCTAGAAATTGCTTTAACCTCCTTCATTGGAAACTTATGGAATCTGAGTCCCAGGGAGGCTTGATCCAGCACACAGGCCTCTAGAACTTTCCCTGCCTCCCCTATACCCACCCGCATCGGAGGGTACTCAGGGACCCCAGCCCCATTCCCCATCCCCACAGCTCTCTCCCCTCCACCTCCACTTGCCCCTACAATCCCTGAGGACCTGGCAGGCATGCTATCCTGGAATGGAAGATGTCCATGCTCAGAGCCCCAAACCTGGGCTCGGGCCCTGGGGGCTCCTCATTCAGAGCGGGGCCTTTTTCTGGAGGGCCTTCAGAAGCTTCTGGGAAGCCAGCCTTTTCCTCGGTCAGTGGGTCTGAGTCAGCGTCTGGGCCAGATGTTTTGGTCTGAGTTGTTCCAGCTGGGGAAAAAAAACAACAAAGAGTGTTAAGCAGAAGATGGATTTTCCCAGGGAAAATGTTTTCCTTTTAACTTTCTAATAGTAACAGCTTACAATATTGATCTCCTTCTATGGGGCAGGCATTGTGCTAAGCTCCTTACTTCTGGTGTGTCTTTGACCCTCAAAACAACTTGAGGAGGCAGACAGATCCCCATTGTATAGACAGGGAGACCTGGACTTAGAGAGGTTACGTCCTCGATCAAGGTCACCCAGCCAGTGCGTGGCCAAGCTGGGGTGTAGACTCAGGCCATCTCAACACAATCACAGAACCTTGCTCAATTCCAGGCCCATGAGACCTCAAGCCTTTTGACATGCCACCCCATGCTCTAAATCCCTGAGACTGAGCCAGCCCAGGTGGGTCTCTGCCCCTGACAGCCTGTGCCACCTTGTCACCTGATCACATGCAGAGAACAGTTCCCCTGTCCAGCTGAGTGAGTGGGCAACTTACCTTTCCCCAAGCACTTGTCTCGGTTGGGTTTGGGAGAGTAGAGTGAACACAAGACTTTCCAGGGCCCGTCATGCTGGAACGAGGCTTTCTCCTGAGTCACAGGGCCTTGCCTCTGCCGCTTTAAGAAAGAGAATTTGAGCCCAGGAGTGGGGGAAGTGTTTTGACAGGGCCTGGCCACAGGCTTGGGAAGTCTCCCATTTTCCTGTTGGGTCCTCTCTTCCATCTTGGTTGCAGGGGCTGGAGAAGCAGGAGGGGAAGCTGGGCGCAGCCGGGCAGAGGATGCTTGTTTTGGTCCCGGATTGAGCTGGACTATATTCTCTGAGTCTCCCAGAGGTCCCTGTGTCTTGGAGGGAGCTGACTCTTCTGAGACACCTGGCCCGAGGCCAGAGGCACCATGCAGTGGGTTTACAAGGACACTGAGGTAGGGCTCTTGGGGCTGGTGTTCTGAGTCTTGGGTGGGAACTTTATGATTCACCTTTCTCCTCAAGTCGCAAACACAGGGTTTCTCCCCCGAACTTGCTGGCTTCTCACAAGTCCATTTTTCCAAGGAAGGCCCCCCATTGGCCCCTGAGAGAGGCAGTATCCTTTGAGAGAAAGGGATTTCCTTAGTTCCAGATAGCTCCTCCTGTGCGCCAAAAGGAAACCCACTGGATGTCTCCACCTCCTTACTGGGAGACCCTCCTCGGTTCTCTTGGGAAAAGTCCAGGAGAGCCACATAATCTCCCTCCAAGTCCTGGCTGGCCACTTCGTCCACCCTGAAGCCCACCTCCCCAGGCCCGGCTTGCTCCACTTTGATAAGTCCTGGATACTTGTCCCCATGTGTCCTGCCCTTGCCCTTGGCCAAACTCTGGGCAAGCAGCACCTGGCTGCCTGGGGACCTGGCCTGGTGCAGCTCTTGGGGGCTGTTCAAATCCAGTGCCTCTAATTGAAGGGATCTCCAGGCTGGGGAGAGGACATTTACTGCTTGGGGTCTGTCATCCACAAACTCTGGGCTGGTTATTTTGGTCCAGGGCACAGGGGCAATCCCGTCTTCTGAAGCTACCAGGCAGTTGTGTAGGGGACTGCCCTCAAGGTCACTGTTGATGGCCTCCAGCCAGGCTTGGGTGAAAAGTATAGGGTAGGATGACTCGGGAACAGGCTTCGTGTCCACTGTGTGGAGGTCCACAGAGAGGCACTTGATCATGATGCAGACAGACTGCTCCTCCCGGGGCTCAACTTGGAGGTAGAAGTCACCTTGGCGCAATAAGAGGGGATTGAGGGATGCCAGGTGGACCACAACCTCATCCCGCAGACACAGAGGCCAGCCTTCATGCAGGAAGAGGTGGTGTGAGTAGGGGGTCTGCAAAGAGAAGGGGCTGGCATCAGAGAATCTGGCCCTGAAAACCCCGCCCACGGGTTTGCTTCCTTCCCTCTCCCAGAAGGAACCCTGAACAGGTCGGGGACTCAGGTGAGGCAAGAAAGGTGCCTAGGACACAGCATCCAAGGAGGCTCCACTCTCAGCATCCTGCAAGTCACACAGCCCCAAGAGGCAGCGCCTCCTTCAATGTTGTGCCTCCCACGCCTCTTGCTCACCTTAGTCCTGGCCCTGACCTTGAAAATACTTGCTAGCCTACTGGGCCAAAGGAGAAAAGCTCTGAGTGCCAGGCGCCAGTTAGCAAGCACCTTTCCCACGAGGATCGTCCTGCTGGCTCCCTTCTCCTCTCCACCTATCAAAACTTCTCTCAAGCCAGCTCAAGCTAAACCCTCCCCTTTAGGGCCAGGGAGACGTGGCTTCCAAGGTCTGAATCACTAATCTGTGCAAATGACTTAACTTCTTTGAGTCTCAATTTCCCTATTTGCAAATAGGAATAATGATACATAGTGGTATTATTGGGTTGGTATGAGGATCAAGTTAGATTATAAATACATTTATGTTTTTTTAAAAACCAACACAATGCATAACATATAATAAGTAGACGTTCAATAAATATTATTTCCCTCTCCCTTTGACAATATTTACCTTTTGAAAAACTGTAGGATTTTCAATCGTTAAAAAACGTTACGTACTGCCTTTATTCCATTCTCTAATTTGTAAAGTAGAGAGATTACAGAGTGAAGTAGAAACACTACTAAGTGAGAAGTTAGGAAATCTGACCCTGCCACGAACTTGCTGGATGGCCCTGAAAAATCATTCTGCTCTTCTGGGTCTGAAAGTCAGACCCAGAATATTTATCTGTTTGTTTATTATTTATTTATTTCCCATTAGCAGTTAACAACACGGCAGGTGAGGCTAAACAATAAAAAAAATTTAAACAGAGGGTGCCAGCAATTCTCTACACAGGTAGACACAGCAAGTCATCCTGGGGCCTCTCCAGGGGGCTGTCAGGGCTGTGCAGACCCAGTGTTCAACAGTGACACCACGTGGCAACAACAGAAACGACAGCTCCACCAGACTGCCAACAGGTCTTTCTCTACCTGACTTTTGGAAGAGTCTGATCTGATTCCTACAGATTGAATAAGCCCTGGATAATCTCATATAATTTGCATGTGTATATAGGAGACCTCCAGGGGGTGACACTAAACTTCCTGTTAATTAAGCAGGTGCTTCCTGGAATTATTAATTGGGGAAATAATGTGATCTGACCATACTTGTACCTACCATGTTGATAAAACAGTTCATTTCAGTTACACTGCAGATTCGGCTGTCTCCAAGAAGCTTCATATCCATAAACCCCAAGAGTCTGTGTTACTCCAGCCTTTCCACATAGCCTTCTGCTGTTTACAACATCCTTTCCGTCACCTTCTCAGTGAACGAGACGAAACAGTCCAGAGGTATTTTGCAAATAGCAAAGCACCATAGAAATGACTGTTACGATCATCTTATTTGACACTCAGTAACTCAGTGGTGCAGGCAGTTCAGGAAAGTTCCTCAACTTTACAGATGAGGAAACCGAGGCTAAAGAATTGCCTCATGGTCACACAGCTGAAAAGTAGCGAAAGCAGGACTTGTGCCTAGACTTTCACATTTGGAGCCGGCTGTATCTGTCCTTAGTCCCTCCAGACCTCATTGATGGTGGCTGTCTGTCTGGGTGCTGGTGGTTATAAAGGCAGACTTTGAGGCTGGCCCATTCTTATTTCAGAGGGAGAAAGGAGACAGTGGGAAAGTAACAGCCAGCAGCTACTGAGCAATTACTTCATGCCAGGCTCTGGGCTAAGCTGTGTGTATCATCTCGGTGAGGTACATACATCCTGTGTTATTAACATTCCCACTTCCTACATAAGAAAACTGAAGCTCAGAGAGGTGACATAGATCCCCCAACTTCATAGTGATGGAGACTGGATTTGAACTTGGGGCATCTGACTCCTGAGGGCATACATGAATCCCACGCTACTACCCCCTGCTCTGAGACGACACGAATTCACCTATAATTACGATTAAAGTTAAAGATAATTGGAAATAAAGAAATCTAAATGTTGTGACCCTTGTCCCTAGAAGAAATGGGGAAAGAGACAGTGCAAATGCCGTTTTAATGGCCAAATAAAGGAAGCAGGCATTTGCACAGCTTGTCAGGGAGAAGAAATAAGGATGGGGAGGATATGGCTTAAATGATGTCAACATGGATATGTGGAAATTGGCTGCAATGTTTCAGTGAGACTCTTCCTTCTCCTAAAAGAACAGCAAATGTGTATGGAGCTATTTCTGTGTGTCAGGCACTGTGCTAAGTAGCTTAAATGAATGATCTATTTCCTTCCAGTTCCAACCATCTCTAATTCTGGCTCCTAAGCCTGAACTTTTAGCTGCTACATTCAATTTCTTTCTATCACTGAAATGACGCACACGGTCCCTCTGCTTATCTGTCCTCCCGATGTGCCAGGTCCCCGACAGGCATGAGCAACTCAGGAAAGGCTAGTAGGACCTAAGATGCTGTTAGCGATTCTTGACGCTGGGGCAGTAGGGGTGGGCACTGAATAACAGAAGAGTAGGGCAGAGTCAGCAACTCTGTGAAGGGTGTGGGTAAGTTCTAGCAGTGGGCATCTGAGGCTTTGGTCTCCAAAGGCCTCTCCCCACCCTTTCTTAAAACAGTCTCCACCCTCTGAGCTTAGAGGTAGGCGTATGACTCAAGAGTGGCCAATCCTGGTATCCCATTCCTCTGACTGCAATAATTGGTCCAAGCATGGACACAGGATCCAAGCCTGGCCAATCCTGGTACCCCATTCCTCTTGCCACAGTGATTGGTCCAAGCAGGGACACAGGAGCCGAGCCTGGCCAATCAGGATCCTTCCTTGTGATTTTTCTATCTGCAGCCGATGGGGAGGAGTTCATTTTCCTCTCCAGAGTAGGATTTTGATCCTAGTACTGCCCTGGGCTCCAGCCTTGGGAAACACCTAGCCTGTAAGAATGATTCCGGCAAGCAGTAGAAGCAGAGACAAGAGACAGAAAGAGTCCTGGAGGAGTTTGATCAGCGGAACATCTCGGGCCTTGGTCCGAATCACCCTGTCCTGGTCTGAGTAAGGATCTGTCATTTGCAGCGAGTGAGTCCTGCCTAAAACACTTTTCTTTTCCCTTTGCCTCAGGAGAGGCCTCCCTGAGATCTGGGTTGAAGGAGTCTCCAGGGAAGAAAGTGAGAGTCCTGATGCCACAAGGGCTCCAGGGAAGGTCTAGGACATTCTCTACTATTTCCATTGGAGCTGCAGCACTTCAGCCAATACAGCCAGGTGATGCCCACAGTGCCAGTTCCTGGGGGCCAGAGAACCCACAAGGCTGGCCTCCCTCCCTGTTAGTCAAAGTGCAAACGTGATTGACTCCTAGATGTCAGAGCGTAAAGGGCCAAGTGACCTTCCTGTCCATTTATGGGGCTGAAGTGTTTTTTGGAGAAAGTAATGACACCTGAAAGCCATCCCACGTCCCCAGTTCATGCCCTTCAACAACACACTCGCCAGCCCACCTCCTTCTCTGCTCACCTCCAGCCCCTGGCCTTCTGGGAGAGCTTGTCCCCTGCTCCCACATCCCTCTGACTTACACAGGCTGCTTCGCGCACTTGTTCACACAGGCGCTTGGCAGGGATCAGGAAATCCAGGAGGAAGTTCAGTCCATCGCCCCGGAAGTCAGAATCCAGGAGACGGAACACCTGACCCAGGATGGTGGGTGCTGTGGCCTCAAAAGGGGGATAGAGGCCCGCCAGGGCATGCTGGATGGCGGCATCCAAGGAGGGGGGGTCCTGTGGGGGACAGGAGGAGAGGATAAAAAGTGACAGTAGCAATAATAATAAGGGTAGGGGCCACTTCCTCTGACCTTCCTGACCTCAGATAACTAAGGCTCCTGCTAACTCTGAACTCCTCTGCTACACCCTCCCACTCACACACCCCCTGCAGCCACATTGGCCTTCTTTCCTTTTCTTCAAACATACCAGGCACAATCCCATCTCAGGGCCTTTGCAGCCTTTGGCTGTTCCCTCTGCCTAGAATACTCCTCCTTAAGACATCCTCACTCCCTCACCTCCTGCAGATCTTTGCTCAAATGTCATCCGCTGATCCAAGGTGGAGTAGAGGAACAGGGGAAGGCACCCAGGTCAGGGCCAGAGGGAAAGGAGAGGTCAGCATCCCCAAATGTCGCCACCTGGCTGACCTGCAGACCTGCACACCTGCAGTTTGAAGCTGAGCCACCAGCAAAGCCCAGCCTAGATGAGACAAGCCCCAGTCCACATGCAGACACATGAGTGATAATGAGTGATTGCTGTTTTATACCAGTCAGTTGGGGTGGTTTATTACACAGCAGTAACTAACTGATACACGTTGATATGATGGATGCGAGCTCCATCTTCATCCATCCAGGATGCCTCCTCTAGATGTTTACGGGGCACAGACCATCAATACATAAATCTAACTCAATACCCTCCTAAGCTTACCCTTCCCCCCACATCCCTACCTTAGTGATTGCCTCCCCATCCAGTCAGACTCCTAAAGCAGAAATCTGCCCATCATCCCGCCCCTTCCTCCTGCCTCTCCTGCCCACAGACAACCCTCACCACATCCTAAACAGTCTTCTCCCCTCCATCAGCTCACCAGCCCACTCTCTCTGCTCCGTTCGCCTGCCCCGCCCAGATCCAGGCTCCCATCACCTCTTCCACTGAATCACCTCCTCACTGTTTTCCCTTCTCTAGTCTCCCTCCTCTCCAGCATTTCTCCACCAGGACCCTAGGGTGATCTTTCTCAAATGCAAATCTGGCCTTGTCAGTCTCCTGCTCAAAGGTTTGACACTGCCTTCAGAAAGCACCTGGCCACACCTCCAGCCTCACTGCTCTCCCTAGGCTTCTGCCACTATGACACACATGTTCCCTCCCTTGCCTCCAGGACTTTGCACATGCTGTTCCTTCCTCCAGGGATGCCTTCTACTTCCATTCCCACCAGGCTAACTCCTCATTCTGCTAGATCCAGGTCACCCCTCGTCTCTTCTCGGAGACTTTCTCTGATCTCCCACTCCCACCCTAGCTGGGTCAGGTGTCCTCATTTCTGGGCTCCCATGGCAAATCCCACGCTGATTTTTGTCTCCCTCGGTGGACCCCGGGCTCCCTGAGGACAGGAGTGGTAAGCAGAATAATGCTCCCCCCCGCCCAATGCCCACATCCTAATCTCTGGAACCTTACATGGCAAAGAGGAATTAAGGTTGCAGATGGAATAAAAGTGGCTAGTCAGCTGGCCTTAAAGTAGGGAGATGATTCTGGATTATCCAAGTGAGTCCAATCCAATCACAAGTGTCCTCAAAAGGAGAAGAGAATGCAGAAGGGGTGAGAGTCAGAAGGAAAGGTGACTGTGGAAGAAGCATCAGAGAGAGGCAATGCTGCTGGCTTTGAAAACGAAGGCAAAGCCAAGGAATGTGGGCGACTCCTGGAAGCTGGGAAAGGCAAACAGGTTCTCACTGAGAGCCTCCAGAAAAGAAAGCAGCCCATCAGCACCTTGATTTGAGCCCAGCGAGGCCCACGTTGGACAGCTGGTCTATAGAGCTGCAAGATGACACATTCACGCTGCTGTAAGCTACTACATTTGTGGTCATTAATTTCAGCAGCAATGGAAACTAACACAGCCGGCAGGGACTCCTATTCTTCTAGGGTTTTCAGTGCCTGGCACGATATAGGTGCTCAGTGATGTGGAGGGATAAATAAAGTGTCCCTCTCTGAACCACACCTTTTCCATCTGTAAAATAGGCAAGTGGGACAAGGCCAGAGGGTCCCAACCAGGTGTGGTACTAGGATCCAAGGGTTGTGATTTTCGACTCTTAAAAAAGCCTGATGAAAGCCATTCTGGTTGCCCCAGACTGGCTGCAAGTTCTGAGTCTATCTATCGCTGAAGGATGTAAAGGAAGATGAGAATAAACAAGAATCCGGCATAAAGGGAGCTTACTTAGAACAGAAAAATCACGTTTTATAAATGAGGCCCCTGGAGACAGGGAAATAAAATAAAGACTTGGAGCGAGAGGAAGAGAGCCTGTCTCCATCCCAGAAAGATTCTAATGCCAGGCGGCTGTAAAATCGGAGACGCTGGCCCAGGGCATTTAGACAAATGTTGGTGTCACTGCTGTGTCCCCAGCACCCACACAGAGCTGAGCACGAGTAGGCCCTGCATCGCTATCTATAGAATGAATATATGAATGAAGGAATGAAGGAATGTCTACAGCCCCCATTCTGAAGGAAAGAGGGTCCTGGCACCGTCATTGGTAAGCCCAGACACAAGGGTGACCCCCATAATAATGACAGTTTCGGGGTGTCTGCTATTCACCAGGCCCTCTACTCACATTCTCTTTCTTGGCCACAAAACCATCCTAGGGGCAAAGTAGGAACATCCCATTCTACAGATAAAGAAACTAAGACTCTTTATCTGGTCCAAGATCACAGAGAAGGGGAGAAAGACAGAGCCAGGATCCCAATGCAGGTCTGGACGGGTCAAGTCTACCCTCTGCCTCTGTCCCTGGGTGTCTGCCTTGGGGCCACCACCAGCCACCAGCCTTGGAGGCGGCCTTCCCAGCTGTCTATCCTGCACTGTTTCAAGTGGGGCCCAATAATGATGTTTACCTCTCACAGACCAAGGCTTGCAGCCTGGAACGCCTTGGCTTTCGCACACTGGCTCAGCTGGCCGCACACTGTAACCATATAAGGGGCAGCCAGTAAAAAGGAAGAACATTCCAAGTCAACGGGACTCCGAGCTGTTGGCCAGAGCATTACCTGCTACAGGCCTGAGCCCCAGGGGCTCATAAGCGGTCCAAGTATTGGGGGAAGCACACGGTGACGAGGCCCAGGCGGCTGCAGGGAGGAAAGCTGGCTACTCTCCACTCAAAATCAAACGGGCAGCCCAGCCCGGGACCACAGGAACCCAAACACCATCGGCCAGACGTGGGCCCCTCAAAATGATTTCCGTGAAACTTAACGGACATGTTTCCATTCCTCCCCCATGAGCGCAGCCCAGCCGGGCCTTTAACTGTTCCTCGACAGGAGCTGAGGCAGGAGATGGTGTGAAGCTGAGAAAGAAGTGGGTGTCACAGGCCAGAGCCAGTCTGAAGCCCTTCAGCCCCCTCCCCTGCGACTCAGGGCCAGAGATGGAGCCCACCAAGGGGGCTGGCACCTATATGATGCTCACAGACCTTCTGGACTGACCCAAGGAACCTTGTATGGTGCCAAAGGGCACAGAAGAGTGTCTGTTCCCAGCAGTCCTGTCTGGGCAGGGGAGGAGTCGGAGTACAGGTGTTTGTAAATTTCTGATCAATGTCTTTGCAATGAGCCTCTATTATTATTGCCATCTTAAGTCTTATCAAGTAAAATAAACAAGTATGAAGTGCATAGGTTGATGCATTTTTACCTCTGTATGTACCGTTGGAACCACTACCCGGATGGACAGACAAGATTTCCACCACCCCAGAAAGAAGCCCCCTCCCAGGCCAAGCAGTAACTACTCTTCTGACCATTGGAATTGAAAAAAAAATTCCCATGCAGTGTGATCTCCACTGTGTAAAAGTGTGTGTAAGCCGAGAGGCCATGAAATGAAGTGTTAACTGCAGTTACCCCTGAGGGCTGTGAGGGACGGGGGCCTCGTAGGTCACAGTTTTAATTTTCCTCATAGTTGCTGGATTTTCCAAACGTTCTGTTACCAGACTGTAGGGCTCTTATAATTGGGGGTGGGGATATAAAAGTGTGATCGTGTGTGTGTGTTTTTAAGTCTGGTTCCCTTTTTAAATGGTCTCACCAGATGTTGTTAGTTGGGCCTTCTGAGAGGTGGGCTGAACTCTTCTTAAAGGTCCAGATTTATCCATTTACTCCAACAGGCAAAGATTTTAGCATCACTTAGCATCGACACCTCCTAGCTTGGGAGGAGAGAGAACTGAGAAAAGCTGAGGTAGGCAGTGTCCTAGGGCTACTACCTTCAACCCCTGCTCTCCTCCGTGGCAGAAACGCCTGGGAAAGGTGAGATTCCACCCTTGACTCACTGAGTTATCTTAGCCTCAGTTTCCCCATCTGTAAAATGGGACCATTGGGCTTATCTATCTCTAAGGGCCCTTCCAAGTGGGGCCTTTCTAGAATTCAAGGTACAATCAGGTTCAGGAAGGTTTGGAACTGGGATGGTTCCCAAATGGGATCAGTTAACCCACCATTGGTGAGAAAGTTTACAAAGGTCTGTCTCATCCATCTCCCTACTCAGGTCCAGGGAGGGTCTCAACCAGCAGCCACAAATACAAATGCCTACAGGGGCCTGAGAGTTGACATGGAAGACGGAGTTGGTCCAAGTGTGAGAAAATAACCCCTCTAGCCCCTTGGTAAGTGGCCCCTGACAGTCGGCCTCAGTGTCAGGGAAACAATAGGGAGTGGTGGGGCCTGGGGCACACACCGCATCTCATCAGCTCCAGCCGAGAGTTGCCTTTGCCCAGCATTGCCAGGTCTATTGAAATTTTAGTAAAACCTCCCCAAATTTTAAAGGTTGGCCAAACCAAACACATCTGTAAGCCAGATGCATCCCAGTGGGTGTCAAGCTGTGACCACAAGGCTCAACTACCGGGGGCCTCCTCTTGAACTTCTCCAGGCTGGAGAGTCTAAACCCAGCGTTCTGTTGCTCTGGCTGCCAGGAAGTTATTGCTCACATCCAACTAAGGCTTCTCCTGCTTTAAATCCTTTTTTGTGTGGGTGGAAGTATGAGTGAGAACTGGCTCCTTAATAAAACCTTTCAGAAACTGGAAAAACAACCCAGACGCAGTGAACTGAGAAGCAAGTGGGCGTTAGAAGACCCACATTCAAGTCCAGCTTTGTTATGTATCATCCGTGTGACCTTGAGCAAGTCAGTTCACCTCTTTGGGCCTTAGTTTTGTGTTTGTTCCTTTCCCTCTTATCCCTTTTGCCTCTGCCCTGGGGTTCACCATCCCCCACCTAAACCACATAAGGGTAATAACAATTTTACTAGAACTGCTTCTTACTGAGCAAGGCTTCTGTGGCATGCCTTATCCTAAGAACCTTTTGTACATTCTTTTATTTCATCTTCCCAACAACTCTATGGGATGGGTATATTTATTCCCATTTTACAGGTTAAGAAACTGAGCCCAAGTAAATGGTAGAGCTGGAGTATGAACCTGCCCACATAACTCCCAGTTCCTCTGCCTCTTCCCCAGGCTCCCTGCCACCAGGCCAGGCTCCCCTTTGGCCACAACAATAGCCTTTCTAACACACAGATCCAACCATGACCCTCTACTGCTCAACGATCTTGAGTGGCTCCCCATTGCCTGAGCAACTCAGCCTGGCATCAGTGGCCCATCAATCTACACCCAGCATACCCTTCCTACGTCTAATACACACAACACTGTAGCTCGGGGCTTCCCAAAGACCCATGCGTCGCATTCATGAGTTTTTCTCGCTGTTCACCTAACCTAATTTATTGTTTCCTTAATATTAACTATTTACTTCATGTTAGTCTTTTTGTCACTTCATTTTCAACTTAAATTTATTTGTATTTATTATCATGCGGCTGTGCTGTTTAAATCACTTCCTAGCACCCATTAAGATGAAAAGCTATATAAAAAATGTTCATCTAAGCGCCAGCAAAAGTCTCCCCTCCTAGGACCCATGGTGGGTTCCTCACTTTGGGAAGCACTGCCTGAACTCCCACTCACCCCTCCCCAGACTGAGTGAGCTCTTTCCCACCCTTCAGAGCCCTGCTCGACCCGCATCTCTTTTTCACGATACATGAGCTTCTAGGCAAAGGGACGGACTCCCACTACCCATCATACAGCACAGAATTCTCAGTGGATGGTCTGCCTTCACCAGCGACTGCAAGCCCCCCAGGCAGGGAGCAGGGCTGACTCATCTCCAGGCCCTGATCCTTACACGGGGCCTGGCACACAGTAGGTACTTTGGGGGACCACCATGAGGTAAGTACTTTGGCAATGTTGAATGAAATGAATTGGACTCAATCAGTTTTTCTCAAAGCATGCGATGGGATCACAGGTGGCCCACAAGACGATGTGGGGAGGACACGAACTTGACGTGAAATCACAGTAAGAAAGTTACTCCAATTCTCTCCCAGTCCTCTTGATGACACCAAAGAGAAAGTTCAGTGCCAGTATATCTTTTTTTCTTTCTTTTTTTTTTTTTTTTTTGCGGTACGCGGGCCTCTCACTGTTGTGGCCTCTCCCGTTGCGGAGCACAGGCTCCGGACGCGCAGGCTCAGCGGCCATGGCTCACGGGCCCAGCCGCTCTGCGGCATGTGGGATCTTCCCGGACCGGGGCATGAACCTGTGTCCCCTGCATCGGCAGGCGGACTCTCAACCACTGCGCCACCAGGGAAGCCCCAGTGCCAGTATATCTTGAACACCTCTCAGACACTTAGTTATTACTCCTTTTAAGAAAAAGAAAATCGTCCTCAGGCTTAGAATCATCCATGGCCAACTTGATCGAGCCAGAATTTTCTAACATATATTTGCCTTCATTGTATGTATTTTTACAGTTACTTTCTATTTATGACAATGAATACTGATTTTTCATGGTCATGATATAAAATTTCCTATTTAAATATATTTTTCAGTTTATAAAGTAAGTTGATTTAAAGAAAAATATTAAGCAAATAATAAGTAGTAAATTTTATAATTTTTTTATAATACCTCATCCAGTAAGTGGATATGCAAAATTTGTTATGACGATACTGAAACTTCAGAAATGTGGGATGGGATAAACCCTACATCCCTGTCATAAGATGTTCTGACCTTGGGCTGCCCCAGAACACTAAATAGCCATTAATCAAATTGCCCCACAAACATTACAACTGTGATGGGTACCACGAAGGAAAGATATACAGCATGCTAGAGTGAAAGTCAGGGGAATCGGGAAAGGCTTTCCTGAGGAGGTGACATTTGGGTGGAGACTCACAGGATGAATAGGAATTCATTAGGGGAAGGTGCTCCACTTAGCAGGAACAGGATGTGCAAAGGCCCTGTGGCAGGAGGGAGCACGAAACACAAGAGGCTCTGAACCAAAGTCAGAGTGGCTGGAGTATAGAGGTGATGCCAGAGAGATGGGCAGGTGACTACCTTTAATATATTTAAAGACAAAGGTGGGAGGAAAACTTGTCTCACTCCCATTCAGAAAAGAATTGTTCACCCTTTGAGAGGAGCCACCCAGTGCCTGACCCTTGATCTGAGGGGTCTGGGGTTCAGCGAGGAATTTCTGCATTCGAAAACTAATAATTGGCTTAAGTCTGAAGCCAGGCAAAGTTTGGCAAACACTACTTGGTGCAGGTGGCTCTGGGGTGGCCGTGACAGCCGAGTCAGGCTCAGAATTCAGGCTGTCCTAACTGCCACTTCCTGGTAGAGTGACCTTGGGCAGTCAGTTAAGTTCCCAGAGCCTTGGGTCTCCATCTGTTGGGTGGAGACACCAGCAGGTTTACTGTTAGAGCAGGTGTGAGTTACGTGATCTCCCGCGTGTAAATTGCCCAGCTCAGCGCCTTGCCTGTGGTGAGAGGTGAATAACCATTAGCTTATGATGATTACTGCCAAAGAGCTCCAAGAGTGACGTGTGTGTACACCTGCCCTGCAGTACACGGATTTAGGAGCCTGGTGTTGTAGTATGTCTGTAGTATGTATGCAGGCGTATGCTCATATTCCAGCGATCTGGGAGAGCAAGTGGACACGGCTCGTGTGTGAGAGGGCACGTGTAGTCAGCCGGGTGAGTGTTTGGATGCTCTCTGTGTGTACGTGTGAACACGTCTGTAGAGAATTCTGCGTGTGCACAAGTTCAACCGACACAAATTCAACCTGGTCGATCACAGTCAAGGGGCTAAAGCCACGACCTGTCCCCACAGCCCTTTTCCAAATCCCTATTGCTCCTGTGAACCGGCCTGGGGCTCCTCGGCCTGGCTGGAGCTGGGCTGAGATTCCCTGCTAACAGGCTTTTCTTTCATTTTCTTTTACCACATATTGACACAAACACAAACACACAACACCGCGACCTTCTTGAGGTGCCAGCCCAGGAAGACACGGTGTGGGGTATTGCCCTCTGTCCTCCCCCTCCCCTAGGCCTACCTCCCCACCCAATTCCCATGGGAGCACCTCATGCCGGGCCAATGTGCAGATCTGACACTGTTGCCCTGAGTCTAAAGGATCAACACCACCCCAAGTTTTGGTGAGCAATTCCCTCCTCTCCACTCTGTACCCTAACCCTCCTTGCCCTGTGCTGCCTGACTGGGCTGAGAGGGGACTTTAACCCCCAACTCCATCCAAACTCGTGTGGCAACAGTGGGCATATCTGACCCTCAGCCCCAAGTCTGAAATGCATCACCACCCCAAGTTTGTCCAAGGCCCAGAGGTAGGTTTCCAGCTCCGATCTGTGCTATGGGATGGGGCCGTATCAAAGTTTACCAGACATCCAATCTTATTCCATCCACTTCACGCGTGGACAGATGGCGAGGACATCGTTGCCAGAGATGGATTCCTGCACCCTCCACCCTTCCCCTGCTGGTGGAGGCGGTTAAGCACAGACCCCTAGCCAGGAATTGAGGGTTGTCTCAGTGTCAAAGGTAGGGGGTCTGCCCTGGACATCCCCTCGAGGGCTGTGCCCCATCAAAAGGGGACAGAGCAAGGTGGTCCAGGCCTTGGCAGGCGTTACCATGGTGACGGGGTACAAGCGGTGGCGGCGGCGGTGGCGGCGGCTGCTCCTTTCCTGGGCGACGGCTCACTGGGTCCGGTCCGCGCGTCGGTCTGTCCGGTGCAGCCCCCGGCCCCCCGCCTAGCCCTGGAGCGGGCGGAGCGGGCTGGCCCTGGGCGCCGACCCCTGCCTCATTTCCGAAGGGAGCTGGGGAGACTGTGAGAGAGAGAGAGAAGGGGTGCGGGAGAGACGCGCGGAGACCGAGACTGGGGACAGGGAGAGACTGGAAGAGCCGCGGGCGGCGCCGGCCGGGCCATCACCGAGGGCGGCCGCAGGGGCGGGGCGGGCGGGGCGGGGGCTGCTCCCCTCGTGGGACCCGGCGGCGGCCAATGGCCGCCCCTCGGAGCCGGCGCCTTTCCCCCACCCCACCCGCCGCGGCGTGTGATGAGAACCAGACGCCCCCCTCCCTGCCCAGGGACGCGCGGCTGCCAAGGGGAACTCGAGCCGGCGCTGCTCCTCTCTCCTTCCCCGCGCTCCCGCCTCCCTTGTCTCGCAGCCCGCCCATCCCTGGGAAGCGCCCATTTCACAGAGCGAGGCTCCAGCCCAGTCCAGACACTGGGTGAAGCGCGTACTGACTTCGGATTCAGAGCAGGGGTCGAATCTCTTCCTCATGCATTTGCCCGTTGGGCCATTCCAGCAAGTCGCGAACTCTCGTAAGTCTCAGTTTCCTCATCTGTAAGATGGAGATGCTGATGATGATGGTGATGGTGATGATAGTACCTGCCTCTTAGATTTGGTGGCGAGGAGTAAGCATATGTCCCAACGCCCTTCCCCTGTGAAGCCCACCTACACCCCACCATGACCACCCAACTCGTGGCTTAGAGATGATGGAGGCTGTTTGTGGGTTCTGGTCTTGTTTCTTTCAAATAGTGACTGGCTGTGTGATTGTGGCCAAGCCATTGTTCCCTGCTAGGCCTCAGCTTTGGAGGGAGACTGGGAAACTAGACGGTAACTAAAGTTATTTCTGGTTGGATGACACTCGGATTCACCCATTACTTTATCAAACATTGTACCAAGCACTGAGCCAGGGCAAGACAGAGCCCCTGCCCTCAGGTAATGTACAACCTAGTGGGGAAGATTGTCAAGAAACAGAAAAACAGAAAAAAGTAATACCTGAGTGTGGGAACTGCTGATAAGGAAACAGACAGATGCTAGCACTGGGCACAGTAGGGGCCTCAGTCTAGAGCTGGTGGTCTAGGAAGGAGGAGAGAAGCCTAGATCTAAAGGAGGAAGGAATTAGGTGAAGAGTGAGGGAAGGGGTGGGGAGGAGAATCAGAGTTCCAGGCAAAAAAAAAAAAAAAAGCATGTACAAAGGCCCTGAGGTGGTACTAAGCTTAAAAAAATTGGGAGTAAGTGAAGAACTGAAAACAGAGTACAGTAGTAAGGGTTTAAGTTCAGAGTCCAAGCAACATTCACAGCCCATCTCCCAACCCACACAGGTTAACCAGTCTTTTAGCAGATAGAACCCGAGCTAGGAGCCATTCCATCTTGCTACGTAACTTTTAACAAGTCCCTTCGCATCCCTGGACCTCCATTTGTTCATTGTTAATTCGGGACTAAGAATCCCCACTAGCTCCACCGTGCCATTCAGCCTGGGGGAATCCGTCGATGGTATGTATTCAGAAATCAAATAAACCGTCTCCAACCTGCAAGAGCCGGTCTGGATGGTTTTGGTATCACTACTCCAGACCCGAGTTTTCGAGAGAACAGACTTGTCGATGTCAGGTGCAGAATTCCGCTGGGAGTTGGGGGGATCGTAACTTGGAGGTTCTAGATTTCCAGCTTTGCAGTGAGACAGAATTGACATGACATCTAGTGTTCTGGGTTTGCAGGCAGCAGGACTGACTGTGAGTTAGTTAGGCAGAGAAATGAAGGACTGGTGGAGTATCGGGTGCTCACAGAATCAGTGAGAAGGCTCGGGTCCGTCCTCTGAAAAACGCAAGATAAGTGAGAGGCTCCAGGAGTCTCATTGGCAGGAATGAGTTGCAAACCCTTGATGACCGATGGAATTACATCAAGACAGACTAACACACCAAAGTAGAACTTTCCTTGTGTCAGGTACTTCTCTAAGTGTGTAATACAGAGTTATGATGAAGATTCTATTATTGTCCTCATTTTGCAGATGAAGAAAAAAAACTGAGGCACAGAGAGGTTATGTAGCTTGCCTAAAGTTGGATAGGAGTTAACTGTGGAGTCCAAAATTGAACAAGGCTATCCATTTCTAGAAATGATGGAACAAACTACCTTCCTGTGCTACCACAATGAATCCCAAGCTATGCGTCTCTCCTTGACAGGTTCAAAGACTTAAAAGAGAGATGCTCATTGGGCCATGTGCCCAAGGTTCCACTAACCCTGAACATACCAGGAACAGCTGGTCATCCAAAAGGAAATTAGGTTGCATATGAAGGGTGGGAATGGATCTGAAATTGCATATAAACCACAAGTTCTCATTATAAAGTCCATTCCTTGGGTCTCTTGACATTCTTTGCAACTTTATTACTATCACATGTTCTTCCAAAAATACTTTCTACTTAGATGGCTCAATTCCACATCCAACCAAAACTGTACACACACATACATCTCCCTACACCCTTGGCCTCGTATTGTGTGTGACCTCAAAAAAGTTCACCTTCCTGAGCCTCAGCTTCATCCTTTGTAAGCCAGAGAGAATAATATTTACTTTCTCATAGGATCATGGTGGGGATTAAGTAAATTAATGAGTATAAGGTGCTTTGCACTGTGTCTGGTACACAGCAGAATTAATATACAACACATAAAATGGTGGTGTTTGTGGTAGGGACGAATGGTTTTGAAATCAGCCTCTAAATACACGGACTTAACTGCTGGATTGGATTTGGTTCATCTCTCAGGAAATTTCCAAAGGATTTTCCAAGGACTATTCAAGTATTCATTTCCTCTCTCTTTGGTAAATGAATAACTGAATCTTGCTCCAATTGCTACACTGAATTTGGAGAAATAACAAAATCCATTGCCGGTCTTACGTATGGTAGAGTGGAGAACACCGGGAAGGGATGTGGAAACGGGCTCTGCTATCGATGTGCTGAGTAGCCTTGCACAGATTGAGGCCACGGTGTCCTCAGCATAAAATGGAGGTTATAATCCTCTCCTCATGAGATTTTAGTGAGAATCCAATGAGATAATGCATTGAAAGGGCTTCACACAGTGCCTGGCGTATAATAGGTCCCTGGCAAGTGGCATCTCTTAGCTATGATTCTGAGATTCCCAGGGCCAGATGCCAGGACATCTCATCAGGGGACAGTCTTACTTGGGGGAAGACAGTTGCCTAATTTTTAAAAAATGTCATGGGGGGGGTGTGCTTCCCTGGTGGCGCAGTGGTTGAGAGTCCGCCTGCCGATGCAGGGGACAGGGGTTTGTGCCCCGGTCTGGGAAGATCCCACATGCTGCAGAGCAGCTGGGCCCGTGAGCCATGGCCGCTGAGCCTGCGCGTCCGGAGCCTGTGCTCCGCAACGGGAGAGGCCACAACAGTGAGAGGCCCACATACCACAAAAAAAAAAAAAAAAAAAAAAAAATGTCATGGGGTTCAGAATTTATTCATTCAATAAATACTTATTTGTTCCTGCTATCAGGATAGCAAATACTTGGCACACGTGTGTACATTCACCCCTCTCCTACCCACAGTAGACATCATTAATCAATCATGGAACTTCCTGCTGAACCTAAAAGCAGCCTCAGAATCCTCCTCAACACAGAGCCCAGGCAGCTGCTACCAATCAATATGAGCTGGCATTACAGACAAGGCTCATTTACCTTGTGGTCCCTAATGTACGAGGAAGATTGACACTGGAGAAGACACAGGCTCTGCAGACAGAAGGCTTGGGTTTGAATCTTGCCCCCTACACACCCTTATTAAAATGAGTATGTTCCAAGGTATTGTATCAGCCATGGAGTGTGCCTCTCACATGTCCCTTCAACAGAAAGCTGTGGATGACTCAGGATACAGCTTGTGGCTGAGGCCACGTGCTTCCTGGGCAGCCCCTGGTTGAGCACACTGTGTACAAGGGTTGCCCCTTCTGCCTGATAGGGGACTCTTCTATAAACAGCCTGTGCCAGAGCCCCCCATCGGGCTGGCTGAGACTTCCTCAGTGCTCTAGCACAGGCTGAAGTTCTTCCTACCCAATCCTCCTTTCCTCCCCCTTTCCTTTCACAGATGTCGAACCTGTGGCATGGTTTGAAGGCTCTTCCTTGACTCTCCCTGCTCCCTCTCCCCTTTATCCTCCTCACAAGCATCACCCCCAATGAATCTCTTGCACTTCTAACTCTGTCTCTGGCTTCTGTTTCTCAGAGGCTGCAACTAACACAACACTGAGCTGCGTAAGTCTGGGCTGGAAAGGAGTGGTTTGCTCCTCTTCTCTGATGGTGACAGTAGGGTGTGGCACAGAGATGATTGTGAGGGCTGGGGGCCAAGAGCGACTCAGAACAGGGAGGCTGAAGGGCACAGTAACATAACCCATGGCCTCACCTGGATGAAATTGGCCTTACCCACCAAGGACTCTTGATTGTAAATGACAGAACTTCAACTCAACCTAGCTTAAATAAAAAAGGGATTTAGGGTCTTAAAAGTGAGAACTGGTGCCAGAGCTCTGTCATCATTCTTCTGGTGGTTTTTTCCCTGTGGCCAAGGAAGAAGGCCTCCAGGAACTCCAGGCTTACTCAGGTCCTAGTACAATGACAACAAGTTTTTCCCCCTACATCTATATACCAATTCTAGGGAAGATCCTGATTGGCCTTGCTTGGGTCACATGTCTATTCCTGAACCAATCACTATGGTCAAGGTAACAAGGATAATCTGATTGGCCAGAATAGATTTTGTGCCCACCCCTCAGGTGGGAACACCTAGTGGTAGCTCTACCAGGACTGCATGGAGTGGGGAGAACTTCTCGAAGAAACCAGAAGGAGGGAGATGGAAATGCAGGTTAAGCCAACAAAAGCTTTGATGATCATTGTCCACTTCATAAATAGTAGGAAGAAAAAAGACAGAAAAGACATGGTTTTCTTCCTCAGTGACCTTCTCTTCTTGCAGGGGAAACATGATGTTTAAGTGAGCTCCCTGATACCAGATCTTGGGTTGGGAGTGGAGGACGCCTGTGGACACACAGGTGCTTTAGACACTGTCCCAACTTCTCCTAGGATGCCCACAATCTGGTAGCAGGGACAGAGAAGGAAATCCATGAGAACAAAACCTCTCAGGGCCCATGAAACTTAAAACTTAACTTGTTTAACTGTCCTAATTTACAGCAGGGAGATCCACCCAGAGAGGGGTGACTCACGCAGTGTCACACTGCCCAACCAGAACTACTATCTTTCTTACTTGGTCAGCTCTTAAAACTGCTTCATGGTAGAGGAGCCCATGATATATATGTAAGGGCCCTGAGTTCAAGTCCCTGGCTGCCCACTACCTCCCTGGGGGATCATGGGTGTTTGCCTAAATTCTCTGAACCTCGGTTTTCTCGGCTGTACAATGGAACCAGTAGCCTCTGCTTTGGCTCCCTCCCTTGCCTGTTGTGAGGCAATAGCCACAAGCACTTTTCATGTCCTGCATGGGATAGTGGTTCCTGAGATGCACTGATTGATTGCCCACTCTATTCCAGGGACAGCGTGTGTACTGGGAGCTGGAGTAGCAGGGTGAATATAACAGAGGGTCCCTGCCCTCGTGTAGCACACAGTGTGATAAGGGATCAAATCTTAATAATGAACACTTCATACAAGTGGGGGTATGGTTGTTAAAGGGAAAAACAGAGTACATATCCAAGGAACCCAGTAGATTCTAGGGATCTGGGAGAGGTGCCATGAAGGCTTAAGCTGAGATCTGACAAGAGAGGAAGCATTAACTAGTGAAAGAAGGCAGGAAAGAGCATTACAGTCAGAGGGAACAGCACATGCAGAAGTCCTGTGGCAGGAGAGCAGGTTGAAGGCACAAAAGAGGCATAGTGAGAGGGACAGGGACATGAGAAGTGGGAGAGGTGGGCAGGGTTCTGCAGATCACAGAGAGTTTGAATTGTCTCCTTAGACCCCTGAAAAGCCATGGAGGGAATTAAGGAGGGAGTAATGTGATCAGATTTTTTTAATCAAGATTCCTCTAGCTGCTGGGTAGAGAACACAGTAGAAGGAAGGCAGGGGCTGAAGGGAGACCCACCAGCAAGGGGGCTATGGAGGGCTGGAGAAGTGTCTAGCTCCAAGGGCAGTGGAAACCAGGAGCCAAGGCCCCAGGGGATCTTGGGGCTGGAGACCCCAAGGCAGGGGACACTGAGGGCCATCCTGCTTCCCTCAGTCCATCCATTAGCCCCCCACCCCCCGTCTCTTTTCCTCCTAGTCCAGCCCTTGCTTGTTATTGTAGGATTGACTCCATGGATGACTCATCCAGGAGTTGGCTTTCTCGTTCCAGCCATGTCCCCGTCCCTGGCCACTTGGAGCTCCTCAGGCCCTGCAGACCTCGCCCCTCACCATCTGGGGAGGCAGCCAAGAGCCCCCCAGCTGAGGGGAGGTCCAAGGCCTCCCAGGACCACCTCCTCTGGGAAGTCCTGCCTGGTGGCCCCAGACGATCTTCCCCGCTCTTCTCAGCAGCACCTGTCTTTTCATTCATCCCTCAGGAGCTCACTTTCTGGTAAAGGAAGCAGGAAAGTGCTGGAATGGAGCTGTGGACACAAATATGCTAGAAGCCTAGAGGAGGGAACCAGTAACACCCCCTAGAGGTGGGGTCCAAGGAATTTTCCCAGAGGAGGGACACTGGCACCGGGGTTGTGAAGGAAGAATAGGAGTTCACTGTGGGGAGAAAGAAATAGGGTGTGCAGGGGCTGATGGCAGGTAGTATCTATAATGTGTGAAAGGGGCCCCATGCATTCAAATGTTTGTGATGAATAGATGAATGTTTGGGAAGAACATTGAGAAAATTCAATGTGGCTGCAAACTGGTGGCATATGAGCCAAACCAGGCAAACAGAAGGTTTAAAAAAAACCAAAGCAAATCAGTTGTCAGTGTCTAAAAATAAGGAGGCTTTACATAAACTTCTGAAGCTGGGCAGCAACCTCTCCCTTCGCTAAGGCACTTGGTAGGCAGCTCACCAGAGCCCTCACCTGGTTCACTTTACTTGTTCATGCTACTTCCTGGACCCTGCAGACTTCTGAGTTTGCACCCCTGATCCAGATAATATGCTTTTTTCAAGGTTCTGGACTATGAGCTGCTCACAAGGCCAGGCACACAACAGGTGCTCAATTAATGTTTGCTAGCTAAGTGGATGGATAGCATGGTGATTCTAAAACATGCCCACGAACTTCTTTCTTTTTTAAAAATATTTATTTATTTATTTTTGGCTGCATTGGGTCTTCATTGCTGTGCCCGGGCTTTCTCTAGTTGTGGCAAGCGGGGACTACTCTTCGTTGTTGTGCGTGGGCTTCTCATTGCGGTGGCTTCTCTTGTCGCAGAGCATGGGCTCTAGGCGTGTGGGCTTCAGTAGTTGTGGCACGTGGGCTCAGTAGTTGCGGCTCGCGGACTCTAGGGTGCAGGCACAGTAGTTGTGCACGGCCTTAGTTGCTCTGCTGCATGTGGGATCTTCCTGGACCAGGGCTCGAGCCTGTTTCCCCTGCATTGGCAGGCGGATTCTTAACCACTGAGCCACCAGGGAAGTCTCCACGAATTTCTTAACACTCCTTTCACAAAGTGGAGCCCCCTTCAGTGTGGGCTGGATCTAGAGACTTACCTTGAAAGAATCAAATGTGGAGGAAGTGACGGTGTGTGACTTCTGAGACTAGGTCATAAAGACATTGTGGCTTCCACCTTGCTGTCTCTTGGGTCATTTGCTGTGGGGGAAGCCAGCCACCATGTTGTTGGGACACTCAAGAGGCTCTACAGAAACACCCATGTGTCGAGGGACTGAGGACTTCTGTCAATAACCATGTTGCTCAACTTAGCAGCCATGCAAGCAAGCCATCTTGGAAGTGGACCTTCCAGCCCGACAAGCCTTTGGGTGGCTGCAGCCCCAGCTGACAACTTGATTGCAAGCTCATGAGAGACCCTGAGCTAGAACTACCCAGCTAAGCTGCTTCCAAACTCCTGATCCACAGAAACTATGTAAGAAAATAAATTTTTGTTTCAAATGCTGAGCTGGAGGTAATTTGTTGTGCACCTACCTAATATAGATGGATGGATGGATGAACGAATGAAGGGATAAATGGATGGATGGATGAGAGGATGGATGGATATAAGGTATGTAGGGAGGGAGGGAGATTCTATTCAGAAAGTGAGTAGAGGTGAGATCCGAACTAGAAAGCCAAAAAAAGTTCGTAACGCAGGAGTGCCATAGTCATCTCCAAGTTTTAGGCGTGTCACACAGGCAGCCAGGTAGGGGAGGATGGAGTGGAAGAGCCTTAAGTCTGAGAGGTAAGCAAGAGGCTGTGTCCATCATCCTGGGGAGACTGGGTGCCCTGCGTCTCCAAATCCAACTTCCTCGGAAAGCAATCCCACCCCAGTCTTTTGCACCCTGAGGTCCTGGCTTCGTCATTCCTCGGCCCCAGCTGGCCCTCTGATTTGTGGAGGAGGTCAAGACTTCAGCATTTCTCAGAGGCCTAGTCATATGCTCTTCACTCAGAGTCTTCTTTGTGTGGAGGAAGCAGTTTCTCCCTTGCCTGGTGGGGGGCTGAGGGTAGGGTCAGTGGCCTTCAGGAACCAGAGAGGGGGAGTGAGGGGTTGCGATCCTCTGTGGAGACCCCACTGGCCCTGGGCATGATGGGAGCCATGACCACCAACCAAACATGGGGTTAGGTCAACCCTGAAATCCAGTCTACTGGGGTTGTTTGAAATGGCCCAGCACTTCTGGGGAAATGTATATACGAATGGGACTGACACATATGAGAAGTTTAAATGCAAATCAGACTGCACTGAGATGCCATTTCTCATCCATCCAACTGGCAAAAGTTCAAAAGCTTGACAACACGTGTTGATGAGCCTTTGAGCAAATAAGGACTCTCATATATCCTTGGTGGGAATTTGGTAATATCAGCAGAATGACACGCTGTACCCTCTGACCCAGGATTCTTACTTCTAGGATTTATTCTAAAGCTATAATTACACAAATATTTTAAAACTTACATACAAGATTATTCACTGAGGTATTATTTGTAATAGCAAAATGAATTCTGGTACCATACAACGAATGTTATGCGGCCATAAAAGCTGGGAGGAAGATCTCTGTGAACCTGTAGGGAGTGATTTAAAACATACATTGTTAAACCAAAAGATAAAATAAAAACAATTGTAAAAGATTATGTATAGTATGCTACATTTCATGTAAGAAAAAAAATTTAATTATATATTTCCGCGTGTCTTTATTTATTTGATCACGCAAAAGAAACCCAGGAAGGATAAATCAGAAACTTATTATTGGGTGGGCCAAAAAGTTCATTTGGGTTTTTTGGAAAAAGTCAAACAAACTTTCTGGCCAACCCCAAATTGTTACTCATAAGGAGTTTGTGGCAATGCAGTAGAGAATAAAGAGATGGGAGTGAGACTTCTCTGAATATATTTTTATACAGTTTTGATTTTTTAACCATGTAAACATTTTACATTTTCAAAAACAAATGAGAAGATGAAAACCTAGACCCTAAGCTTAAAAGAAAGAGGAAAAAAATGAGCTTAATTGTATGTCAAATTCATAATATAGGGGCTTCCCTGGTAGTGCAGTGGTTGAGAGTCCGCCTGCCGATGCAGGGGACACGGGTTCGTGCCCCGGTCTGGGAAGATCCCACATGCTGCGGAGCGGCTGGGCTCGTGAGCCAAGGCCACTGAGCCTGTGGGTCCGGAGCCTGTGCTCCGCAATGGGAGAGGCCACAACAGTGAGAGGCCCGCGTACCACAAAAAAAAAAAATTCATAATATAACCACACAAAGAAAACAATTAATTTAAGTAAGTTTGGCCACAGAACTCTTATTCCTAGATTATTAGTGGGATATATTCTAAGAACAAAAAGAACTACAAAGAAACTTTAATTAACAGTACTTGGCAAAGGTATTGGTGTTATAATTCTGAAACTACTATCTCTGTTGTCTGATAGAAGAAATGAGTAAATATATTGACGATTTGGCAACCTGGGTTCTCACTATGGGAATGAAAGTTTAAAATATGGAACAGAGGAAGGGTCTGTGGCTATGAGTTTTATTTGGAGACATCGGTGTGAGCTCCTGCTTTACACACACACACATATTCTCTAGCTCTGCCCACTGAGAGGGCTAGGGAACACTGCCATAGCAATTAGCATACCCAGTGCTCAGATCTTGGCTCCTAAATACCATTCCCCACTAAAGGAGACCCACATTCTTAGAGGAATGGCTGATTCCAGGATTGTGCAGGGAAGGTGCGAGGTGAACCTGAAATGTCTTGTGTCGGGAAGCAAGGAAGTCTTCAAAGAATGGTGAAACCAAGTGAAAGGAGCCGGCTTAAAAGGACTTCCATCAGCCAAAGTTCAGACAATTTGATCATCAGAAGAAGAATGGTGTGGGTTTCTCACTATTGGAGTGAGAAGTTACAGACAAGCAAGGGACTAGACTGATCCATGTGGTAATGGATTAGAGCTGGAGACCGTGTGAACTCATCATGCTTAGCTTAACGTAGATACAGATGTAGATAGATTGGTAGATTGATAGATACATATAAAAATATGTACGGATATGTGTGTACACAGAAGTCAGCCTATACACACTTATTTCTTTGCTCCATCAGCTGAGAGGGCTTAGAAACAACAACACCCCAGTAGCAATGAGCCCACCTAGCATCCACAACTTGGTTTCTAATACCATTCTCCAATAAAAGAACCAGGGCTCCTGGGAAAAGTGGCTTATTCTAGGACTGGGATAGGAATACACAAGATGAGCCTGGATCATCTTGCAGTGCCAGAAAGTAAGGAAGTGCTAACGAACAAACAAAACCCACAATGATGGCAGCATGTCAAAGGGACACAGGAGGGCTTCCCTGGTGGCGCAGTGGTTGAGAGTCCGCCTGCCGATGCAGGGGACGCGGGTTCGTGCCCCGGTCCGGGAAGATCCCACATGCCGCGGAGCGGCTGCGCCCGTGAGCCATGGCCGCTGAGCCTGCGCGTCCAGAGCCTGTGCTCCGCAACGGGAGAGGCCACAACAGTGAGAGGCCCACGTACTGCAAAAAAAAAAAAAGGGTCACAGGAACCAACTGAAAGAGCTTCTAATGACCAAAGCTGGGACAATTTGAGCAAGAAAATAAAGCATTATACTGATATAAATAAATGAGTGGATAAATAAGTGGGAGAAAATAGATAAGTCTCCTTGCAGAAGAATTCCAAATAATTTCTGTAGATACACCACCTTCGAGGAGATGGAGCATAACTTGTCACTCCTAAAGTATGGGCTGCACATAGTGACTTCCTTCCAAAGAGCACAGGATGGAAAGGAAGAAAAAGAGTAACTTTACATGGAGAAACCTGACAAACACTACCTCAGCCAGGTGATCAAGGTCGACAACAACAGTGATAAATCCTGTCGGTAGTAACTACTCTTCGTATGTGGGCAAGGTAAGGTAATTGAGGTACAAACTGCCTTAGACAGCCTCGATTCTGTTCCCACCTACCTTGCAAAAATACCCAGAGAGGGCAATAGTCTTCTCCAAGGACACACAGAGTGTCCATGGCAGATCAAGATTCAAACCCTCTACCCTGACCTCTAGTCCAGGAATCTACCCCCAAATTCCAGAGTGCTGGAAATGGGAGGCACACAACAGGCCTATTTACAATATTACCCAAGCTGCCACTATGGGGACACCCATTTCACAGAGAAGGTAAGTGGGGCTCGAGGGGCTGGTAGAATTTCTCCCGCATCACCTTGGAGTGGCAGAGCTGCAAAAAAATAGGATGTGGGGCTTCCCAAGTTACGTATGCCCCCAACAGCCACAGCTTAGCCTGATTTACCTTCATCCCTGGAATTCTCAGCCCTAAAATGTCTCCTTCCCCAAATCTGTGGCTCTTTCCCCCTCTTTTCTCATGAGAACGCCCCTTCTCCTTGTGGCCCCCACTTCAAGGCTTTAGGGCCACCCAAGGACACCCCAGGCCTCTCGCTGGGGTGAAAAGGCCTGGGCAGTGCGAAAAAACTGGGCAGATGGCGCCACGGCAATGGCCACAGGGAGGGGGCCAGGGTCATCCTGCGGCCTCTTCCCACCAGCCAGCCAAGAACTTAGCTCCTAATGAAAGGGCTAAATTGTCCTGTGCAGCTGTGCTTGTTTTTTCCTCCTCTTTCAATCTGCAAGGCTGATAGGAGAGAGGGGAAGGTCTCTTTCTTCCTGCCTGTGTTCTACCCCCCACCCCCAGGGAATCCCCTAGGACTATTCTACAAGGGCTATCAAGTGCCGCTTTCCCTTTCTGGTTTCTTGTCAAAGCAGTCTCAGGTCTGCAGAGTGAGAAGGGGGTCTCAGAAGCCATGGTGTCCAGCTGTCGCCACATCAGAATGACCCATGGGGTATATTACACGTAGAAGTCCCTTTCTTCTCCGGAATCGGGACCTCCAGGGCTGGGACTGGAAATTGTATATTTTCATAAACACAGCTGGTTGGTGAGACACCTGGTTTCACAGATTGAGAAAAACTGAGGTCCATAGAGAGTTGTGGACTTGCTCACAGTCACAGAGTGATTTTTATGGCTAGACCCAAGCCAACTCACTCATTCAGTCAGTCATAAAAGCATTCATGGGCTTCCCTGGTGGCGCAGTGGTTGAGAGTCCACCTGCTGATGCAGGGGACGCGGGTTTGTGCCCCGGTCCGGGAAGATCCCACTTGCCGCGGAGCAGCCGGGCCCATGAGCCATGGTCGCTGAGCCTGCGCATCCGGAGCCTGTGCTCCGCAACGGGAGAGGCCACAGCAGTGAGAGGCCCGCATACAGCAAAAAAAAAAAAAAAAAAGCATTCACTCAGCGCTGACTCTACCAGGCTATATGTTAAGGATTTACCAGAAAGAAGGTTTGCTAACAAGATGCTCACAATAAGCAAACAAGCAACAAACGGGTCCTTCAAAAGCACAATGATAAATCTGACCATTGAGATGTCCAAGATACTGCAGGAGCCCAGGAAAGGGTACTTAACCAGGCAAAGGAGCAATAATCAGGGAAGGCTGCCTGGAGGAGGTGATAACCCAAGCAGACTCTTCAAGGAATCCTATGAAATATCTATGTAGCGGAGGAAAGGCCCTCCAGGAAGGTGGATCAGCATGAGTAAAGGCTTGGAGGTGATAAACAGCATGTTGTGCTTGGGCAGCCAAAAGCAGTTCAGTGTTGCTGAAGCCCAAAATCTGAGGGAGGAAGAAGTAGAATTTCACTCACTGCTTCTATCTATTGAGTGCTTGCTGTATGCTGGACCTTTTTCAGGCACTGGGTTTGGGCACAGTGAACAAAGTGGACAAAATCTTTGCCCTCGTGGGACTTACATTCTAGTGGGAAGGAGAGAAAAACACAAACTGGTAAGCAAACAAGCAAATAACATGCATGAGGTGATAAGTGCTGAGGAGGAATATAAAGCAGGGTAAGAGGCTGGGGTTTCCTGTTTCATGAGGGGCAGACAGGAAGGCCTCCTGGAGAAAATGGCCATTAGTGGAGACTTAAAGGAAACAAGGCAGTGAGTCATAAAGTATCTGAGTGGAATGTGTTCTAAGAAGAGGGAGTAGCAAGTGCAAATGTCCTGAGGCAGGAGTGAGATGGAGAAATGTTGGTGGGCATCAATTCAAGGAGGAACTTATGCAACATGTTAAGAATTTTGTTTTTCTTCATTATGGAAAGTATAAGTCAGCAAAAGATTTAAGCAGAGGAGGGGACAAAGTCAAATGTGGACTTTAAAGGTCCTTCTGACTGTCATTTAGAGAATGGAGCAGATGGCAGCAGGAAGACCAGTGAGGAGGCTGCTATGGCTGTCGAGGTGGGAGGAGATGGTGGCCTGGACTGAGGGGGTTGATGAGGAAGAGAAAAGAAATGCTGAACTAAGTCTCCAACAAGCAAAATCCACAAGGCTGGATTGGTTGCTATTGTAGGGAGAGAAGGAGGTGTCCAGGATGGCATCAGGTTATAGGTGGGAGGCATGACCATCTCTTAGTTGGAGGCATACTTGGACCTGGACGAGCAGGACTGGGGGAAAAGATACATTTAATTTTTAACTCCTGAGCCTGGGGTTCCTGTGGGATTCCCCTGTCCAGAGGGAGGATGATGTAGGGCTCTAGAGGGATCTGAGACAGAGATGGGGGTTGGGGAGTTGGCAGCATAACGAGGGGCTGGGGAGAGGCTGGACAGATGGGTCATTTGAGATGGTTCATGAACGTTGAATGGGAAGGAAAGGGGGCCTAGAACAGAACCCCAGGAAGCCCCAGCATTTAAGGAGTGGAACAGACACCCACAAGGGAATAAGAACCAGGGAGCTGGGACCCAAGGAAGTGAGGAGAGAGTCTTTTGGGTGAAGCCAGGGGATGCTTCAACGGGAGAAAGACAGGCTGTGTTAAGGGCTCTCAGAGACACATTCAATCAGGGACTAAAATATGCCCATGGGATCTTTGTCAGGCATTAAACAGAATGACACTCCTCTCAATGGGCTGATGTAGAGCTGTCTTCAAGACTGTATTCATTACCTACTGCTGGGTAACAAATGACTGACAACTCAGCAGCTTAAAGCAACAGTGAACATTTATTGTGTCTCACAGTTGCTGCGGATCAGGAATTTGGGAAGGTTTAGCTGCCCTGTTCTGGCTCAGAGTCTCTCACGAGGTTGCAGTCAAGATGGCGGCCAGGGCTACAGTTATCTGAAGGCTCAACTGGGGCTGACAGACCTGCTTCCAAGATGGCGCACTTACATGGCTGATGAGTTGGTGCTGCCTGCTGTCAGGAGGCTCCGTTCCTCACCCCGCGGGCCTCTCCACGGGGCTGCTTGAGCAGCCTCACAACGTGGCGACTGCTTCCTCCCCCAGCAAGTGATCCAAGAGAGCACGTGGAAGCCACAATATCTTATGACCTCACCTCAGAAGTCACACACTGTTATTTCCACAATATCCTATCGTAGTCAGTCCTATTCAGTGTGGGAGGGGACTCTACATAAAGGCAGGGGTCACTGGGGGTCATCTTCGAGGCTGGCTCCACAAGATGAAGACAGTAAGACCATCAAGTGCCCAGCAGCACGTTGGGTACACGATGATTTGTGGAAGTCTTTCAAAGGCCACCCATCTACATAAGCATGTGATGCTTATTTCATAGAATATTTCTGGGCAGATATGCTTTTCACTGTTTAATCCCTTTGTATATTTTACATGTTTCCCCTATTCTAATAAATACATTTTAAACAATAATTATCAGGTGACTGGAAGAAGTGTCCATTGAGTTTGGAAAGGAGTTCTTTCATTCCTTCAAACAACAGACACTTGTACTGAGTTCCTACTGTGTGCCAGGCATTGCTCTTGGCATTGGAAACAGTGAAGTGAGCAAAACAAAATTCTTGTTGTCAGCTGATTTGTTTGCTAGGGCCACCATAACAAAACATTACAGACTGCAGAGCTAAAAAAACAGAAATTTATTTTCTCACAGCTCTGAAAAATCAAGGTGTCAGCAAGGTTGGTTCCTCCCAAGGGCTCTGAGAGAAGAATCCATTGCAGGCCTCTCTCCCTGGTTTATGAATGGCCATCTTCATGTTCCAAAGCCTTTTCCCTGTGTTTATGTGTGTCCAGATTTCCCCCTTTTTATAAGGACACCCATCATATTGGATTAGGGCCCCCTCTCATGACTTTATTTTAACGTGATTACCTCTCTAAAGACTGTATCGCCAAATAAGGCCACATTGCGAGGTACTGGGAGACAGAACTCCAACGTATGAATTTGGAGGGAACACTATTCAGCTCATAGCATCACCTTATGATCTAGTGAGAGAGACAGATGATAAGCCAATAAGCATATGATTCCTCAGGAGGTGAGGGGTGTAATGGAGAGAGAGACAGCAGCACTAGGGATGAGTAGGCCAGAGGAAAGGTGTGGCTCTTATCTGTGGGATGGAAGGTTCCAGGGGCTGGGTGGGGAGGGGTGGCCTGAGGGCAGGAAGTGGGAGTCTGGGCCAAGGAGACAAATGGGGCTTTGTGGAGGTTTAGCTGAGGAGAGGGTGGAGGATGATAGCTGGAGGGAGGACTGAGATCAAAGGGAAGTTTCATCTAATTTTACGAGGAAGAATTTCATGAGCTGAGAAGACTCAGAAATATTCAGGAGGGCTTCCCTGGTGGCGCAGTGGTTGAGAGTCCACCTGCCGATGCAGGGGACGCGCGTACGTGCCCCGGTCCGGGAAGATCCCACATGCCGCGGAGTGGCTGGGCCCGTGAGCCATGGCCGCTGAGTCTGCGCGTCCGGAGCCTGTGCTCCGCAACGGGAGAGGCCACAGCAGTGAGTGGCCCGCGTACCGCCAAAAAAAAAAATTCAGGAAAGTGGGGCAAGACCCCAGGTGGAGAGCTGGGCCTCTTCTGGGAGCTATGAGGAAGTGAGGGAGGGAGTGAAGAGGCGGAGATATCAGCGTGAGTGTCAGGGAGGGGAGGGAGGGAGCTGAAGTAGGAGACTTGCTGATGGAGCTGCAGGGTGGGTATGAGGAGAAGGCTGAGGGCTTGGCTGAGGGACACAGGAAGCTTGAGGGTGGTGGCTCCCCAGCCCTCTCTGCCCACAGGCCTCCCTCCCAATCCCCCACCAGCCCCAGCAGCCTCTGTCCTTCCCATTTCCTCCCTGTCTCCCCCAGGACCCTCCTATGACACGGCTGTGGGACACTCCCTCCCCACCGCTGTCCACTCCATCAATGGATGCTGTGTTCTCTCTGACGTTCCCCCCACCATGTGTCCACCGTCACAGGGACCACATGGCCTGGGGTCAGTCAAGGCCATCTCCATCTGGCGGCAGGGAAGCTCTGCCTCCACGTTATGACAATTCGGAAATTCTTAAGAAGCTGTGCGGGGCTTTCCTGGTGGCACAGTGGTTGAGGGTCTGCCTGCCGATGCAGGGGACACGGGTTCTAGCCCTGGTCTGGAAGGATCCCACATGCCGCGGAGCAACTAGGCCCGTGAGCCACAATTACTGAGCCTGCGCGTCTGGAGCCTGTGCTCCGCAACAAGAGAGGCCGCGATAGTGAGAGGCCCGCGCACCGCGATGAAGAGTGGCCCCCACTTGCCACAACTGGAGAAAGCCCTCGCACAGAAACAAAGACCCAACACAGCCAAAAATAAATAAATAATAATTAAAAATGAATATCTGCTTATAAAGAAAAAAAGCTGTGCGATGGTTTGTTTTGGGGTTTTTTTGTCTTCAATTTTTATGAGAAGCTGTGTTTTGTCTTTTCACACCCATTGGACTCTGCCCCACCTTTTGAAAACCTTCCAGTGATGCCCTGTTGCTCAGAGGACAGAATCCAAACACTTCAGAGTGGCCTCCAAGGAAGGCCCTGCATGGTTTGGCTTCTTCAGTACTTTTTTTTTTTTCCACATCGCGCATGCGGGATCTTAATTCCACGACCAGGGATCGAACCCATGTCTCCTGAAATGGAAGCGCAGAGTCTTTTTTTTTTAATTTATTTATTTTATTTATTGATTTTTGGCTGTGTTGGGTTTTCGTTGCTGCGCGCGGGCTTTCTCTAGTTGCGGCGAGTGATGGCTACTCTTTGTTGCAGTGCGTGGGCTTCTCATTGCGGTGGCTTCTCTCGTTGTGGAGCACAGGCTCTAGGCACGCGGGTTCAGAGTTGTGGTACACGGGCTCTAGAGCGCAGGCTCAGTAGTTGTGGCGCACGGGCTTAGTTGCTCTGCAGCATGTGGGATCTTCCTGGACCAGGGCTCGAACCTGTGTCCCCGGCATTGGCAGGCAGATTCTTAACCACTGCGCCACGAGGGAAGTCCCTAAAGTGCAGAGTCTTAACCACTGGACCACCAGGAAAGTCCCTCTGTAGTACTTTTAAAAAACTTTTTCGTTTTGAAGTAATTTCAGGTTTGCAGAAGACTTGCGAAGACAATATAAAGAATTCCAACATACCCTTTGCCTAGGTTCCCCTAATGTTGCCATCCTACCTCACTATAGTACATTTATCAAAACTAAGAAATTAACGTTGGTGCAACGATGCGTTACTTTTATAATAAATAAAAATGCTTATGGATTTTTCATTTTTATTGTGGAATTACCACAAATACAAAGGCATATATGTGCAGTTTGAAGAATAATGATAGTGCCCTTGAACCCACCAGTCCATTTAAGAAATAGAACCTTACTGTTACCTTGAAGATCTCTGTACGCCCCTCCCCGATCAATTCCCCCGGTCTCAATTATTGTACCCACAGATTTTAATTTATGAAGGTGACTGAGTGACAACTCAGAGAGGCTAACGTCACTGAAAAAAGAATTGATTACTTACACTTTCCAAGGGAAGGGGGTTGCCCCAGGCCACTCAGGGTCACATGAGAAAGACACCTGGGTGATTAGCAGGCAGAAGCAAGGATGTAGGGAGCTTAAGTTCCTTTACAGGGGTTTCCATGGCTGTAGGGGTGGTCTCTAGTTGCCTGGTTAGCTGGATGATTTAGGGCAGGGAAGTATTGGTTTGGTGTGTGAGAGTTAGATGAAGTGGGTAGTAGTGGGTATGGACTCTGGATTCGTTGGTTTGCATGTAAAAAGCACACTCCTGGAGAAACCCTTTGCTATCTCTAAGAATTGGCTACCCTGCAGTGCCATCTCTCTTGGGCCAGCAAGATTTTCAAAATGTCAAAACACCATAAGATAACAGAAAATAAAAATCACAATTAAGGGAGTTCCCTGGTGGTCTAGTGGTTAGGATTCTGGGCTTTCTCTGCTGTGGCCCAGGTTCAATTCCCTGGTCGGGAACTGAGACCCCACAAGCCGCAAGCTGTGCCGCGCCGCGTGGCCAAAACAAAACGAAAACAAAGCGATTAATACGCCCCCCCTCCCTCCATGCTCCTGCTGCCTCACCTCGGAAAACCCATTCCCTTGTTTTTCGCTATAGTTTTACTCTTTATATATAATTTCCTAAACAAAATAGTCTTTTGCTTTGTCTGTTTTCAAACTTTATATAAATGGAGTCATACTGAATACATTCCTCTGCGAGTTGCTTCCTCCCAATCCTCCCGAAACCTGCTTTTAAGATTCATCCATGTGAACACAAGCAGCAGACAGTTTCATTTGCCTTCACTGCTGTATAGTACTTCACTGTCTGCATATTACAATGTGTATTGTACAATGCAAATTACAATGTAAGTTTGTTCTATTGTGGATGGATACTTGCATCTTCTCCAGGTTTTCGCGGCGGTTGTTTTTCTGTTGTGAACAACATTTCTCTGAGTATCCCTGCAGATATTGCTGACATACAGATGTGCTTCTTTTGGGTAAACCTAGCAGTGGAAGGGCACGTACAAATACATTCACGTCAAAGCACAGCATCTTCAGCGTTACTGAGGATAACGGAAAACTGTTTTCCGAAGTTTACATGCCTGCCAGCTCCCCTCAGACCCTCATCGTCTCTTGGTACCATCTGACTTTCAAAATTTTGCCAATCTAGTGGGTATGTAAGGGTATCGGATTGGGTCTTAATCTCGACTTCTTTGATTGATAATCGGGTGTCAGTCCTGACTGTTGGCTTTTCTTTTTGTAATGGAGGTGGCTGACTTAAGCTTTGATTGCCCGGGCATCCACTTCCAAGAGGGCTATCTCAGATAAACACATTGCTGGCCACAGAACTAGGCCACCTGCCCCAACTGAGGCTCTTTTGTTTTAGAGATCTTGGTTGATTTCAGTAATTGACCTTTTGGGCTACTTGTTTTTGGTTGTTTCCTCTTCCTGTGCTTTAAATTCCCACTCCTATGCTTCAAATTTTCCAATAAAGAGAGAGTCTGAGAAACCCTAGGTCCCCACCCTTGACCCCAATTAAAGCAGGACCCCAGGCCCTCACCCTCTCTCTCTGCTCGAACCTTGCTGTGTGGCCCCAGGTGTGCTGTGTAACTTCTGGTTCCTGTAAGTAATAAACCTTTATTTTTTCATGCTGAAGGGCATCTGGCAATCATATGAACCCCAAGGGCCGGTCCATCCCAAGCACTGTTTACTGATGGGCTGAGACCAGCACACAACAATTAGTAAAGTTGGCTGGATTCTATGATTGCCCTTGCGATTAATCAAGGGGAATGCCCCTTTTACCTGCAACCTTCTTACTAACCACCTGACTCAGGTGGGGACTCCACCTGGGAAAGAGCACCGCTTGCTGGGCTTGTGCACTGCTATGTGCTTTCTTTTTTTTTGCGGTACGCGGGCCTCTCACTGCCACGGCCTCTCCCGCCGCGGAGCACAGGCTCCGGACGCGCAGGCTCAGCGGCCACGGCTCACGGGCCCAGCCGCTCCGTGGCATGTGGGATCCTCCCGGACCGGGGCACGAACCCGCGCCCCCTGCATCGGCAGGCGGACCCTCAACCGCTGCGCCACCAGGGAAGCCCTGCTGTGTGCTTTTGCATATTGCTTCTGTGTTGCCTGCAGTATCCAACCCAAAAGGTAACGGCCGCCATAATAATCCAAAGATCTCCCCAGAGCAGCGTGATCAAGGACATATGGTTTAAAGAGACAATTAGACAACTGATTATAAAGGCTTAAATTGACTATAAATGTGCATAAGGGTCCTCCACGTCTCAAGACTAAGGGGAGCTAAGGAGGGTGGATTGGATCACAAGGCTATTGTCACTGCCCAGGGAGAGGCTCTGGGCTAAAGGCACCAAGAAAAAGTAAGGAGGACAAAGAGGGTGGGAGACCTCAGCCTGCAACCACTGAGTCAGTGGGTTGTGCCTGGACTACGTGTCCTACCCCAGGAGTCAAATAGCCTTGCAACCGGAAACCAATGGGAACACCAGAGGGAAGATACAACAGAGGCCTATGGTCTCTGTGTCACCATTTCACTCACAACCGTTGCTCTTCAGTTTACTATGGACTCAATCCCTGGCGTGATGTTGCTGGCAAAAGCCAATCCCTAAGAGGTCTCTTGGGATACCCTAGGGGGAAAAAAAGAAGTGAAAGGGCTCACAGTGATGTCATCCAAAATTTGCCAGTAACAACACACAAGATTAAGGTAACAGGAGAAATCAAGAGGTAGAAACTGAGATCAGAAGCTGTACCTTATTCAAACTTCAAACCTTTCTTAAAGATTTGACGCAACAAGAAGGAGGGAGAGGATCTAATTGGCTATTGTAGGTTTTTATTTGTTTGTCCGAAATGGGCTCCAGATTATTTTTCATGGCTGCCAACATGCATCAACTGGCTTGTATCTCTGAGGACCCTAAATTCCATAATCTTCTTAAAGATCCGTCCGGGCTACACGCTCATTGTCTTCAAGATACCACAGATCCTAAGTCCCCTCGGCTTTCCCTTGAATGGGGCATAACTAAAACACACACCTCGCTAGGGGTCCCTGCCACCAAGGGAAAAGCTGGCAGGGTTACTGAGGCCTCCAGTGAGGATCACTGCTAAGGCTCACAGTGAATGAAAAACATTAAGATGAGACCTATCTCCTGGTGCACAAAGTTGACCTGGTCCAATGGGTTTATCATTTCCGTGACCACTGTGAGGCAAAAGACCCCCTCTTCACTTCCAACCCTGAAGAGGCCCCATCTGACCTTGAATCGAAGGAATTATTTTTACAGGGGCCTTCCCTAATTGCAGGGCAATGCTACTACATTTTATTGGGACTGTCAAAACCATCCAAAGGACACTAAAACTTCTAGAAGAAAACTTACATTCTTTCTCTGTCTCTTGAAGATATAAATCTCCCCATGTCTTTGAAATTTAAAACCCCAAGAGGTAATTTAAGATCAGAAGTGGATCGACACAGTTCAAACCCGTGTTGTTCAAGGGTCAACTGTACTTTTTTTTCTCACTACCTGATCCCTCCAGCATTTAGAAACTCTCATCGAGTATTCTTACATTCATAGCAGTATAGTTATTTGCATAAGTTCAATAAGAATCTGTTCTCCTTGTGACAGGATACAATTTGAATCATTGGTTATATTACCAAGGCTTTGGCTGGAACATCGTATTTGAGAATGTGCATAAAAATACACATGACCAGGTCGAAGGAACTAAGGCTGACGATATTGAGCCAGTAAAGCCCAACACCAAGTCTCCCTAAAACTGAGCGCCCTTACTGAGTGTATGATTAATCTCTCTATCCAAAACTTTATGCCCCTCCTTGTCTCCTTTGACCTCAATCCCTTTTTCGTCCCCCCTGATTTCAATCCGGTGCTAACCAAACACTAATCAAGAAGGGTCAGATGACTAAGATTGCTGTGGTCAATAACATCGTTAATGTACTAAACTTGCCATTATAGTATCATCATTAATATACAAATTCGGTTTGTTTCTCCAGGGCAAGATGAACTAACAGACCCCCAAGCCATGGACCACCTGACCTGAGAATTGTAAACCAAAGACATCCTGACTTCCAAAACTATGATTAAGAAATGTTACAGAAATGTCCCAACATGATGTTTAATCCCAGTTTCTTTGTTCTTCCCCTTTAATACATCCCTAACTCAAAGACCAAGTTGGAGTGGATCTGAGACTTGTCTCCCGCTCCCTTGCTTGGTGCCTGACAAATAAACCCTTATTTTGTTGCAAACACTCACTGTTAGGAGTTTGGCTTTCTGCACCAGGGGCACATGAGCCCTTGCCCAGTAACAGCCCCTTGGAAAATCAGCCTGGCACGTTTCTTATAGGGTTTCTGGCAACCTTACCAAGTGGGTAAGAAAGGTCACTTCCTGGCAGGCCCAGGAACCTCAGGATATTTGGGAGACCTCGAGAAGAGAGGAATTCATCTAAATCTATAGGTATTGCAGGCAAAGTCTGATGGTAAATGTTTGGCTTGGCCTCCTAGCCTTTAAAAGTGCAATCTGAGATTCCTTATGAAAAGTTCCAGCAAATCAGATGTAAAAGAGTCTATATGGTCCATCACTATTCTTGCTGCACTTATGTGAATAATAAGGCCAAGTTTAATGAGACTAGATTTCTTTTGTGAGCAAATTAGTCTTACTTTGATTGTCTCTGATAGAAAAAGGGGTGACCGTAGAGAAAAAAATGATGTTTCAGTAGAAACTATAATACACGCTTGTGGATACTAGATTCTAGTTCTGTTAGTGGTCTTTGTGGTTTTGTTTTCTACCTGTAAACTGGAATGGATACTGAACCATTTTCATTTCCTCTGATATCTGGCTCCAGCTCTCCAAACTAATGTTTCCAATTTTTCTCCCCCTTTCTGACTTGGAACCACTGAGAACTAAAACTGCCCTTTCCCAAAGTCGCAAAAGCTGAAGTGGAACAACTTGAAATAAACTTCAGAGAAATCACCACACCAGCTCATATACGGTTGATCTTCATGTCTGTTGCTATGTGGGCCCCTCAGAACCATCACCAGAGGCATTCAAACTGCAAACCAGGAAAATCTGTCAGGTCACCACCGCCTGCCCTCATTCCATCTGAAGATGCTTCAAGCTCAGCACCTAGAAATCTTCTCTACTGGTTGCCTTCAAAACTCAGAATCTTTCGTTTCCATAGAAATGCCTCTCATGCAAGTACTTGCACCATGTTGGCCTGACTTGGAGAACTCACCTGCATCACAGCCAACTGAAGACACAACCCTTTAACTGAAGCAACCTATTGTCAGGACTAAGAGACTGATTCAATTAGATAATGGAGCAATCTACCAAATCAGGACAGGTTCAAACCTACTTATAGCAAATGGCCCAAGCTGTTAAAATATTTCATAAAACTACTCAAATCTTTGAACAGATTGCTAGGGCTCCCAGATCACTGAGTTAGTTCCATCACGAGGCCCTTCAAGTTTGAGAAAATGGCCACGAACTGGATTTCAGACTATTGGCTGTATAATTATTGTAGAATTTGCTACTATAATCCTATTTAGGTGTGTCATTTCTGGGTTGAAACGTGCCCTACCCCTGACTTTTAGCATCCAGCTATACAGGCAGTTAGTTGACTCATTGTCGACTCTGTTGCCTCCACATCACAGGGTAGATTGTAGTGTAAACCTTGACAGCTGGCTTTTCCTTTTGTAATGGAAGTGCCCGAGCCTCCACTTCAAAGAGGGCTATCTTGAATAAACAACTAGGTAAACAGCAAGGCCCACATCCCCCACTGAGTCTCCTTTGTTTTAGAGATCCTGGTTAATTTCAATAATTGACCATATGGACCACTTGTTTTTTCTCTTCCTGCACTTTACATTCCCCCTCTTATGTTTTAAATTCACCAATAGAGAGAGAGCCCAGGAAACCTGAAGCCCCCACCCTTTACCCCAATAAAAGCAGAACCCCAGGCCCTCACATGTGTTCTCTCTTGCTACTTGCAGCCTTGCTGTGTGGACCCAGGTGTGCTGTGTACTTTCAGATCCTGTAAGTAATAAACCTTTATTTTCTCAGTTTCCTGATGGTTATTTCTGAAGGACATCTTGTAATCATAATAAGAACCACAAAGGCCGGTCCAACCACATTGCTTATTGATGGACTGAGATGAGCACAAAACAGGTGGAGTGTCTTTTCTCATGTTTATGGATCATTTCTGCTTCTTTTTTGAAATTTCTGTTCATATTTTTGCTCACTTTCTATTGTGTTATTTATTAGTCTCTTTCTTATTGATTCATAGGTGTTTTTACATATTATAGTTGCTACTCTTTGGTTAGTTATGTGTGTTGCAAATATAGCAGATTGTGACTTGTCTTTTCATTCTCTTAATGGGGTCTTTTGATGAATGGAAGTTCTCAATTTTCATGTAGTCAAACTTATCATATATTTCCTTTACGGTTTCAACCTTTTGTATCTTTTTTTTTTTTTTTTTTTTGTATCTTGTTTTTAAAAGCTTTGGTTAAAGAATCTTTCCATAAAGATGCTCTCCTACATTTTATTCTAAAGTTGTAAGCGTTACCACTACATTTAAATTCCTAATTCATCTGGAATGGGTTTTTCGTATATGGCGTGAGGTAGGGAATCATTTTCATTTTCTTTGTTATGAAGAGCCGATTATTCTGGCACTTTACTGGAAAGACCAATATTTCCTTCTGCATTTGCAAGGCAGGTTGTGTTGTATACCAACTTTTCATATATGCATGAGGAAAAAGAAGTGTTAAGGAAAAAGTAGAATGAAATAAAGTGGCGTGCAAGTCTTCATCCCAGCAAGTCCACGTCTAGGAATTTATCCTAAAGGAATAACTATAAATGCAAAAGAACACTTAGCTCAAGGATGTTGTTCATAAGACCTAAAAAAAAAAAAAGGAAACTATCTACTTGCATATCCAACAAGAGGGGATTGTTTAAATATATTATGGTACATCCATGCATTGGAACACTGTATAGTAATCTAAAAAGATGTGGTAGGTTTCAATGTGGTGACATATGTTGACTGAAAAAAAAATGCACCACCTGAAAGTTGAGAATTATGTTTTATTTGGCAGACTTGCTGAGGACTTAAGCCCGGGAGGCAGCCTCTCAGCTCTGAGGGACTGCTCTGAAGAGGTAAGGGAGAAGCCAGGATATATAGGAGATTTTGCAACAAAAACCAGGTAGTCAGAACATCAAAAGATTACTGTTAATTAAAGAAAAAACAAACATCTCAACTTAATGAATTTAGTGCTTTTGTATGTATGGGAAGATTCAAGAGTCTGGGTACATTGAAATCATTCCTTTGATACGCACCTTAACTATCTAGGGCCAGTATCCGCTTTTTCTCCATCCTGAAGCCCCTCAGGGTACACAGCTGGGGGCGCTGCAGTGGCTGATGGCTTGCTGGCCACAACCTCCTTTGTTCACTGATACGGCAGGTGACATTTTTCGTTCACACATGGAAAGAAATACTGAGAAAAGCGGACTGTAGAACCACATATATAGTATAATTCTCTTTATATAATCTGTTCATAGATACACTTCAAAGAAGGGGAAGAATTTCTGTTAAAATACCGGCAGTTTATGTGTATTGTTCGAGTTTTTCACAGTGCACGTAAATAACACACAATTAGCTTTTCCTATGTTAAAACATAATGTTGCCTATGTTAGTAGGACCCAGAGATCCTACTCCTAGGTTCTTATCCAAGAGAAATAAAAAATTAAACACAAAAGCCTGTATGTGAATGTTTATAGCAGATCCACTCATAATCACCAAAAACTACAAACAGATTCCTTCGTCTGGTGAATGGACGAACTGTAATACATCCATACAATGGAATATTACTCAGAAATTAAAAAAAAAACAAAACACTACTATTAGATGGATATACCTCCATGCTCCGTTCTGTAAAAGAAGCGAGGCTCAAAAGGCTATACGCTCCATTTATGACATTTGGGAAAAGGCAAATGTATAGGAAAAGAAAATATCAGGGGTTGCCAGGGTAGGGCTGGGGGGAGGGGCTGACTGCAAAAAGGTACAAAGAAACTTTTGGGGGAGAAGGAACTGTTCTGTATGTTGATTATGTGGTGATTAGACAACTACGGGTTTGTCAAAACTCAGACATAAACACTGAAAAGGGTGACTTACTGTATGCAAATTACACCTCAATTTAAAAAATGCTAAGTATAAAAGGTGATGCGTATAATACCTTTATAAATTAAAACAAGCCAACCACATGAAAGCTAGAAAAAATACGCTGTGTAAGAACATCTAATGATATGGAAAAACATTCCCAACATTGTCAAATGAATATCCATGGCACACAACTAAGTAACAGACTTCCATCTGCTTGTGTGTATATACACAAATGTGTATACACACAAATGCACGCATACACGCACACACTGGTAGGAAGACACACTGCTGGCTCAACACCAGAAATGGTGTCCACGTCTCTCCTAGTGGAGGGGTCACAGCTGATCTTTATTCTCTTTTGCCCCTCCCTTTTTTTTTTTTTTTTTTTTGCGGTATGCGGGCCTCTCACTGTTGTGGCCTCTCCCGTTGCGGAGCAACAGGCTCCAGACGCGCAGGCTCAGCGGCCATGGCTCACGGGCCCAGCCGCTCCGCGGCACGTGGGATCTTCCCGGACCGGGGCACGAACCCGTATCCCCTGCATCGGCAGGCAGACTCTCAACCACTACGCCACCAGGGAAGCCCTGCCCCACTTTTTGCTGATTTTCCCACGATGACCACGCTTTGTCCTGGCTCCTTGGAACCACTGGAGTCCAGGAGGCTGGGAGGACACGGCCATTCCACAGCTGGGAAAACAGCAGCCCTCACATGAACCCTGAGCCCCATCCTGTCAATGTTTATTTTTCCTCCCTGAACAGACAAGGCAGGAGACTGGGACAGGGGGGCAGAACTTCAGACCCTGAAGCCCCCTTCAGTTGCCACAAGGCAGCCTGGCCGTCTCCCAGGCAGGGGCCCTACACCCTGGGCTCTAGTACATGAGGATAAGGTCAAGAGGGTGGGCTCTGGTGCCCCCTGGATCGACTCGCAATTAATCACTTATCAACTGTGTGTCCCTGGGCCAGGAAGTCAACTGCTCTGTCCTCCTCTGTAGCATGAGGATAAAGATGGTACCTCCTTCATCAGGATGTCGTGCGTGTATATGAGCACGCACACATGTGCAAAGGGTTTTGAACGATGCCTGGCACCATGTAAGTGCTCGGCAAATGACTAGGAGGATTGCTGTGAAAATCCCGCTGGTAGATGTATGTGTATGAGCCTACTGGTCCCATCTCAGGGCATGTGGTGCTCACAGGGTCACTGTCCTGACATCCCCCAAATAATTTTTAAACAACTCATTGTGATCTAGAGCACCCAGAAAGGAATAGGCACAATCTCCTGAGATCCTTCTTAATATTTCCCTCGCAACAGTTCACATCCCTCACCACCATCACTATCATCTCTCTGGAGGTCTCCCTTAATTCAGCCAACAGGCGCCTACTGTGTGCCAGAAGCCAGTCTAGCTACTTAGGAGCAAAACAGGTAAGAATCCTTTTATCCATATGTAGATTACAGAGCCATCCCCCAGAGCTAGCCCTGGAACCTGGTCTTTTCCCTCTTTCTTCCCCCACCCCTGCTTCATCATTTTGCCACTCAGAACCCCCAGATCCCTGCAGCTCCCTCTTCAGAGGGCGGAGGACAGGAAGAAGCTGAGCCAGCCTCTCTTTAGCAGGCAGGGCTCAAGCAGAGCCTGGGCACCTCCAGTCATCAACAGCCATGTCCATTACAGACGGAGATTTCCAGCTCTGGCCGGGCACACAGGAAAGGCTTAGCCATGGTGGCCTCATTTTACAGTGGTCATCTCAACCCCAGTTGTACTGGCAGCAACTTCCAGGACAGAGCCCACTGTTGTTCACCCCTCGGGGAAGGTACACCATGGGGCAAGGCGTGCAGTAGGCTCTTGGTGGCCAACGGGGCCCTGTAGGGCACCCCATGGACAGATCTCTTTCAGAGGCCATGGATGGCCCACGTCAGAATCCACTGATATGCTGGGGAGGTGTGTGGGGCAGGGGGTGGGACTCACCAGCCCAGCCAGGGTTTTCTGTGCACTTACAGAAATCACAGCGCCCCACGCTGGCAGAGCACTCTGCCCCTTTTGAAGACCCCACCTGGCCAGTCTGCCACACGTTTAGTCCTCAAGATACACCCATGAGCTCCAGGGGACAGACAGTGGGTACGGTGGGAGGAGGCCAGGGTTTGGACTTGTCCTCAGCTGCACGCTTAGTAGTGCTGAAGCCTTGACAACCTTCCTGACCCTCAGTGTCATCTTCTATAAAAAATACAAATGTTAACCCCTTCCTGGGTGGAGAGGATTCAATGAAAGGTGGTACACAGAAGCATTTTGTTAATGTTTGTCTGCCCTTTTCTCTCAGAAAAATCCTCCACCTTCAGACTATCAGACACCCGGGAACAGAACCCAGTACACGGCTTCTCATGGTTCTTATCACCGCGGTCACTGCAGATTCATACATGCGAGCTTGTGTACACCACGCACACACACACACACGCACACACACACACACACACACACACACACACACACACACGGCAATTACGGATATTGTTCTAACCAGGGATCTTAACTGCAAGCAACAGAAGGCAACTGTGGCTGATTTGAACAGGAAAAGAAATGTATGGAAAGGATAAAAAATTGCTTCACAGAATCACAGGAATCTCCAGGCCTTTAGTCTGAAGGCAGAGTGAACTTCATTAAAATGAATTGAGAGGCACACATAACATTGTGCCTTTCACAGAGTTAGTGCTCCATAAATGTTATCTAAGCTAAGAATTACCTTATGCTACACCTCTGCTCAAAATCCTTTAATGGCTCCTACTGTCACCAAGGTAGTCCTGGCCTCGGGCTGTGGTGCAGGTGGGGATGGAGGATCTGAATTCTTTCAAAGGATCTGTGAACACAGATAGTCAGGAAGCGTCTGGAAGCCAGCTCACATCCCCAAGGAGGGTAAGAAATGCTCTCAACCCCACCTGCTTCCCTGCTCTCGCCACCTTTCCCCCTCCCCTAGGAATTTGGAATTGCTACTCCAATTGGCTGGATTCCAGGACGCTGATGGGTTCTGGTTTGCTGGTGGGCAGGAGTCTCTGGGGCTAAAGGGCCACATACCCAGGTGCCCTTTCTCTGTTCTTTTGCTCTGTGCCTTGTGACCAGTAAGCCAAACCCAAGCTCACTCTGGCTTTCTCCCCCCCCCCGCCCCCCCTCCACTCTCTCTCCACGCAAGCCAGCCATTGTTGGGATTTCTCCACCAGGCAGTCAGTCAAAGTCTGGGAGGGGACGGGATGAGCCATGGGAAGAGACCCGTCCCCATGGCGTCTGTGCTCCTGGCCAGGCTAAGCCACTGGCCACTGGTCCAGCTGACAATGAATCAGTACTTGGTTTCTGAGCTTGACAGTCTCTGAGTTCAGCTCCCCAGGTGTAGTGGGGGCCAGGCGGCGGGGAACCGGCAGCACAAGTTTTAGGCGTTTAGAGGTCCCTTTGCCAAACTATCAACTATCACCTGAACATGCCCCTGGCTCCTCATCTCAAATGTCTAAACCCTGAGCTCGAAAAATGCAAATTCATTTAAAAGAGTGGCTGGTGGCCCCCACTTGCCACAACTAGAGAAAGCCCTCGCACAGAAATGAAGATCCAACACAGCCCCAAATAAATAAATTAATTAAAAAAAAAATCAGAGAGAACATTTCCTAGCTGTGGTCAGAGGAAGTCCTGACTACTGAATAAAGGCACAGAGATGCAACATTGGTGCCTTTAAACAATAAAAAAATATAAAAAAATAGAGTGGCTAAATCTTTAGTGGTTTTCCTCAACCTCCTGGTTGCAAACATTAACTATCATCACGGAGGACCTTCATACTTGAAAAACTTGGGAGTCAGTGGGCTTTCAGAACAAGACCACAATGTGCCTTTGCTTACCTGTTCCCTCCACCTGGCCTCCCCCCACACGGTCCATGGAAAATGCTCAGGGGGCTAAGGGGATGTGTTTCTCAGGGAGTCCTGACATTGCAGAGTCAACTCCATCATGCAACCCAACAGGAAGTGCACCCTCCCCTCTTTTTGAGGCCCTCAACACCCATGTGCCATTCCTCAGTTGTGTGGCCTCAGGCAAGCTACTTAACTTCTCTGAGCCTCAATTTTCTCACCTGTGAAATGGAGCCAGTGATACCTACTTTCAGGGATGGGTGAGGATTATTAAAAGGGAATGTTAGGGTTTCCCTGGTGGCGCAGTGGTTGGGAGTCCACCTGCCGGTGCAGGGGACACGGGTTCGTGCCCTGGTCCGGGAAGATCCCACATGCCGTGGAGCGGCTGGACCCGTGAGCCATGGCCGCTGAGCCTGTGCGTCCGGAGCCTGTGCTCCGCAGCGGGAGAGGCCACAACAGTGAGAAGCCCGCGTACCATAAAATAAAATTAAAAAAAAAAAAAGGGGGGGGGGGAATGTTAGCCAAGGGTTTGACATGGTTGCCAGTGTGGTTTAAACCCTCCAAAGGGGGGGCTGCTCTTACGGATGAGGACCCTGGGCCCAGAGAGGAGCAAAGACTCGTCCAAGTTCACACAGCCGCGTAGAGGCAAGCCAGGGCTCAAAGCCAGGCCGTTCCTCACTGGCCCTCCGTGGTCCCAGCCCGCCTGTGTCTCCATCTCCGTGCTCTTACCACTACTGGGCAGGGCCAGGCCGGCCGGGGTTTGCTCTTTACCAGCCACAGTCCCCCGGGGCTGGCTGAGCACACACCTATTTCCCAATGTGGCTGAGGCGAAATGGTTCTGGGTGCTCCTTGGACATTTGGCAACTGTGTGTCGCTTTACTTCCTGTGATCCGCTGTGGGGCTGGAGGAGGCCCAGCCTGCTAGAGCCAACATTCTCAGCTTCCAGAGCGAGTGGAGAAGCAAGAGCGACACTCTCTCTCCCCTCTGCCCCCTGGGAGAACAACATTGCTTTCTATTTCCCTTTCCCTCGGCCTTCAGCTCTCCCCAGAAACTGTCCTTCCTGCAAAGCTAATGCCTTCAGACTCAGAAGTGGCCCTCCTCCTCTCAACCCCAAGGCTGCCACCCCAGGGCCCAGGTCAATTCTCACCTCCTCCTGGAAGCATCTGGGGATTGTCAGGCTGAGCTTGTCCTTCTCAGTCTCCATACATTTATTGTCTGGAATTTATGCTCTGGGTTCTGACCCTTCTTTCATTTATTCATTGGTTTTATGAAATGTTTAATTTTTATAAAATTTTAAAGGTTACTTTCCGTTTACAATTATTATAAAATATTGGCTATATTCCCTGTGCTGCACAGTACATCCTTGAGCCTACATTACACCCAATAGTTTGTACCTCCCACTCACCCACCCCTATATTGTCTCCCCACCCCGCACTGGTAACCACTAGTTTGTTCTCCTGAGTCTGCTTCTTTTATATTATATTCACTAGTTTGTTGTATTCATTGTGATCTACTCCAGGACTGCACTAGTAATAATAAAAATAATAATAACAATAACAGCACCATGAGAAAGACCTGCCCTCACGTCCAAGACCAGGGTACCCAAAGGGGTCTTTTTCTGAGATTTAAGGCTCAGAAAGAGATTTTTTTTTTTAAACATAACAAGGTAGGGGAGACACCCTCTCAAGAGGTTTTCTCCACGGTACAAAACGTCTGATTGCCTTTTAGATACTACATACCTTGAGGCCTGATGTCCATGAGGTCCTATTCTTCTCCTCCCCTCCACCCCTCGGACCCACCACGAGACCCTTCCTGTTCCTGCATCCCCAATCCACGATCAGAAAATAACTGACAACATACACCAGAAGCCAGACACACAGAGAAGTTGGAACCAGGAGGGAAAGAGCAGGAGGACCAGGGGCTGAGGGGGAGGGAGAAGTTTATGGGGCCTCCACTGACCGCAAGGATGACCTCATGGTCACAGCTGAGCATCGAGGCCTGATGAAGAGCTGCCCCTGAAGATGGAGTGTGGGGACAAATGAGGAAACAGGTTCAGCAAGGTTAAGTGACAAGGTCAAACTCACAGAGTGAGTAAGTGGCAAGCTGGAATCTGCCCCCAGATCAGTGAGGTTTCAGCTTCCACTCCTAACTGCCTTGCTGTGCTGGGAGCGGGTGTTCCTCTGCAGAGCGCCTGGCCGAGGAGTGGCGGCTTACAGAGGCCGTGGGAGCCCTGGATTCCTCTCCCTCTACGCATGTCCAGCCCAAACACAAAGACCCGAGGACCGAGCGCTCAGTATGTTGTGCCCCTAGTGTGTTTTCCTGGGGGCTCCAGGACTCTCCAGCCAGCTAGCCATGAAGGTTAAGTTATGACTATTTGTTGAGCACCTTCTCTATGCAAATTGATCCACACTTGTTATCTCATTTAATCCTCAGAACAACCCCCATGATGGGCATTGTTTCCCCATATTTAAATGAGGAACCCCAATTTCAGAAGGGTCAAATAACTTGACCAGAGCAGGTAGCCTGGCTGGAACTATGAACCTAGGGCTCCAAGCCCAATGAAATTTCCTCTGGAAAAACTCGACATCCTAAGGAGCACGGATTAGAAAGATGGACAGAGCCAGCCCCCGAATTAACCACTCTTGACCCATCCCACCTCTAAACTCCTGCTGAGGTAATATATTTTCCTATGATTTAAGCCATGTTGAGTTGGGATAACAGGAGAGAATTTGAGTGGATGACAGAATTTTTCTATATCCTTATTGTGATCCTGGTTACGTACACATAGCTATATAGGCATTACAATTCATAGAACTAAAAGAAACTATAAGAAGTAAATATGGCATAATATTAAGATTTTATAAACCTGGGTAGTCTATTCTTATCTATATGTTTGAAGTATTTTACAGTAATGATAAAAAGACCAAAAAAGAGGAGGAAGAAAAAGAAGAGGAGGAAAAGGAGGAGGAGACATTGGAATAAGCCTGTTTAGACGCAATGGCTGGAGCTGCTGCAACCATCTTGCAACTGTCAATGAAAGATTAATCAGTAGATCTAAGAAAAATGAAAAATTTCATTCACGCCAAGTTGAGGATTATAGCCCAGGAACTGGAGAAGTTAATCTGTGAACTTAGTTCCTGCTTCTCCATTCTCTGGTCACTGAATAAAGCTTGTATTGTTTCAATCTAAAACAAAACAAAACAAAATGAAAAAACGAAAAAAAAAAACCCAGGAACAGCATCTCAGAAAGCTCTGAGAACTGTTCCACCCATTAGAAGTCAAAACACAGTTACATAAGTTTTTTGAGACAGAGGGCTGTACGTTAGATGACGTATTATTGACATTTTACACAATTCAGATATGCAAGTACAAGGTGATGGGCCATGTGATCCCCTTACAAGATCAAGAAGGAATGTTATCTTTAAGGAGTTCTCTTGGTGATGCTAGGAGAATGTGGCTCTTTAGGGTTGAGCAGGTATTTCTGCCAACAGGGAAGTTTCGGTCAATGCCTAACGCAATGCACAGTAGAGGGGAGAGAGGAGGCCAAAGGGCAGAGAAAATTTTTTTTTTTTTTTTTTTGTGGTACGCGGGCCTCTCACTGCTGTGGCCTCTCCCATTGCGGAGCACAGGCTCCGACGCGCAGGCTCAGCGGCCATGGCTCACGGGCCCAGCCGCTCCGCGGCTCGTGGGATCTTCCCGGACCGGGGCACGAACCTGTGTCCCCTGCATCGGCAGGCGGACTCTCAACCACTGCGCCACCAGGGAAGCCCCCAGAGAAATTTTTTTACATTTAAATTTTCTTGTCTTGCCATTAAATGTGAATTTGATTTCACACAACCATGAAAGAAGCCAGTGTGAGGGTAAATCTGAGACACTAGGATGGCAGGGCAGACAGGTGTGGAGAGATGGTAAATGTCTGTTAGCTGTTGAATTTTTTTTTTTAATTCCCATTTTTATTGCGAATTTGTTTGTTTTTGTTTTTCTTGGCTGCACGGCATGTGGGATCTTAGTTCCCCAACCAGGGATCAAACCCACACCCACTTCAGTGGAAGCACAGAGTCTTAACCACTGGACCTCTGGGAAGTCCTGTTAGCTGTTGAATTAATCAGAACCTCAAACCTGCCCTCTCTCTGGACTTTGTCTCTGAGATATTATATGTGTTTATTGTTGAAGCCAACGTGAGCTGGGGATTTCTATTCCTTGGGTTAAAGACATTGTCACTCATACCGAGTAGAGAGTCAGGCCTGAAGCAGTAGGACACCTCCATGGCCAGTGGCAGAGCTGAAAAGGAGGCCAGAGGGTCGCTGATGGACTCGTCTGGATTTGACTGATCAGAGGGAAGCCAGTGGGGCTGGCTGCTTCAAAAACTTGCCCGTTGGTTTTAAGATTCTGATGTAGTGGCGGTGTAAGTCATCATCATGTGAGTTTGCTCTTAATACTTCTTTCCTGTCTGACACCCTCACAGATGCAACATCTGCCTGGACCCAGGGCACTCAGGAATTTGGGGCAGTTAGAGCTGCAGGTGTTCAAAACTGTGTAAGATAACTCTTCAAAAATCTAATTGTCTGACAAGTCATGGATCTATGTGTTTTGGCATCTATCTTCCTTGTACAGATACAGACATGTGAGTCTGGGGGCCCAGGAAGGTAGAGCTAGGGTGAGGACCCAGGGTGACAAGTCCTCTTGGAAAGCTAGAGGGGAGAATTCTTCTCTCCATGAAAGGCAGTGTGACCTTGATAGGGACATAATCGCTCTGTGACTCAGTTTCCTCAACTCCAAAATGGAGAATAATCATCCCACCCTCACAGGTTGTTTTTAGGCTTGGAGACAATATATGTAAAGTGTCTGCCACATACTAGATGCTCGGCGCATGGTCACTGTTTTCATTCTTAAGCAAGCCAGAAGGATTCTTGTTGTGGCAGGTTGGGGCAGGAAGGGAGACCCTTTTAGATACAGAGGAAGAGAAGAAAGAAAAAAAAAACAACAACTCAGGAGGTCTCATGTCCTCCTGGCTCAATGGGCTTCATTAGGCTTTCATCAAATCAGAGTCGCGGAGACAGGGCGCCAGGGGGCTGATGAGGACTCAGCAGAAGAGAAGCCATCCTCCCCCTCTGCAGCCCCGCCCCTCCTCTAATCACCATGGAGATGGTGTGGCTGCCCAGCGGGATTCCCGCCCACACCGGGCCTGAGGCTGCTGCAAAGGGAGGGGCAGGTGCAGAGCAGACAGAGATCCTTCGGGGAAGCTGGTGTGGAGATGGGGAGTATGTGCTGGTCACCGCCCCCCTCAACCCCCAAGACACTGAAGGACTCAGGATGGTGTGGGATGCATCTGCGTTTGAATCCCAGCTCTGCTAGCAGCTAGCTGTCTGACAGTGGGAAGAACACTTCCCCTCTCGAACCCTCAGGTTCCGCATCTGTCAAAGGAAGCGGTAAAAAGAATAAAAACAAAAGCTTGGTGAAGAAAACTGTGGGATGAGGAAGCAATGAAATACCGTGCAGTGCAGGTAGAAGGAGACAGAACCCTACATACTGTTCATTGAAGAAAGGGAACTTTGCAGAACTGATCAGTGTGATCCCGTATTTCTTCGTTGAAAAACACACTCTATCTACACTTACCAAAAGTGGGGAGAGGGGAGAGAAATGCTCTAAAATACACTTCTGCTTGTCCTCTCTGGAATTAGGGATTGCAGGTAATTTTTATTTTTTGGGTTCTTTCTCAAATTTTGGTCAATGAACATGGATTACTTTTAAAGCCAGAGTGACATTAATAGCTACCATTCGTGGGCTTATTATGCAGGGGTGTTGTGCTAGGTGCTTTACGTGGTTTAAAGCCCTTTATGTCTTCACAAAAACCCAGGGAGGGAGGGTATTCTGTTTATCCCCACTTTACAGAGAGGAAATTGAGGTTCAGAGAGGTTAAGGGGCTTGACCAAGGTCAAACAACCACAGAGTGGCAGAGTTGAGATTTAAAACCAGAGTTAAGATACCAGACTCCAAAATTCAAGCATTCAATTATTACCATTTTTGCCTCTCAGGACAAGAAAATAATCAATGTTCTGTTTCCTTAAATGTTTTACTGTGGAAAACATCGAGGGAATCAAAAATAGAAAGACAAATATAATTTTCAGTTATAAAATGAATGAGTTTTGGGGATCTAATGCACAGCAAGGTGACTATAGCTAAGAGTACTCTATTGTACACTTGGGATTTGCTAAGAGAGTAAATCTTCAACCTTCTCACTACATACACAGAATGATAACTATGTGAGGTGATGGATGAGTTAACTAGCGTGGCTGGGAAAGTCACTTGACAATGTACACATTTATCGAATTATCACCTTGTACACTTTAAATATACACTAGACCCTTGAACAATGCAGAGGTTGGGGCACTGACCCCCCCGACAGCAGCCGAAAATCCACGTATAACTTAAGAGTCGGCCCCCCATATATGCGGTTCCACCATATCCGAGGTTCCACACCTGTGGATTCAACCAACCACAGATGGTGTAGTACCGTAGCATGTATTTATTGAAGAAAATCCCCATATAAGTGCACCTGCACAATTCAAGCTTGTGTTGTTCGAGGGCCAACTGTATCCAATTTTATTTCTCGACTGTACCTCAGTAAAGCATTAAAAAAAAGAAAAGAAAAATATAATGAGCACTGATGTACCTACCACCCAGCTTCCAGGAAGTCCTTAGATAAAGGGATTGGGGTGGGGGTTCAGGGAGGGAGAAGGGGTGCTTAGGGAGGAGAATGATGCCCAGAGCCAGAAGTCTCAACCTACACACACCACACACCACACATACAAACACACACAGCATACCACACCACACACACAGACACAGGGCTCCCAGGCTCCACTGCTGGCTGCTCTGGGGCTGTGGCCCCGACCATGGTGGGGGACCGCAGGCAGGCAGCCGTCCATCCCTTCTCCCGCCCCTGCTGTGTTCCTTCCTCTTTTCTACATTCCACTGACTTGCGCTTCCCCGGCTGCCTCATTTATAGGTCCCTGCGTCCCCTCCAAGGCCTCGAGGTTTTGGCAGCTCTGCAGTACGAAGACATGGCCAGGGGCCCTGATGACACGTGGAGGTGGGCGACCCTGGTGGTGCTGGCCGCCCTGGGCACAGCTGTGACAGCGACCACCAGCCCCGGCGTCGTGGCCAGGATCACCCAGAAGGGCCTGGACTACGGTAACTGGATGCCTTCCTTTTCTCCCCTCCAACCCCTGAGGAGCACTGATTGAGCACCTGCTGTGTGCAGCCCTTTACATCCAGTGTATGGCCTGCTCACAGCTCCTCCAAGGAGGCCCTCTTACCCCTGTGTTACATATGAAGAAGCTGAGATAAGGTGAGCTACCCAAGGTCACAGGGCTGGAAGCGGCAGCACCGGGATTGGAGCCCTGGCCTGGAGGACTCTTGAGTCCAGTGCTCAGGTGCCTCATGGTCCCCTCCCTCTACGCAATACCCCACTTGGCTTCTAGGCCTTTCACTTCCTTCCAAGCTGGTTCTCAGCCCTGATTTTTGTCTCAAGGTCCCTGGCTCAGTCTTCAGGGCGGGGAGGCCCTCCCCCAGGGCAGGGGCTGGCAGCCATATTGTGCACACTAGCCATCTGGGTGACCCAGAGAGGGTCCCCCAGGCCATGCATCCAGGCCCAGACAGAGGAGAGACTGGCATGAAGCAGCCCCCTGACCTGCTCAGATCGGTGCCAGGCACTGTGCTAAAAGGACGTACTGTTACTAGCGACCTTTACAGATGAGCAGACAAACTTGGAGGAGGGACTGGGAAGTGGGCGGCCTGGAGCTGAGCTCTGGTCTTGTCAGATGTACCAGGGTGGGGCTGCTCAATGCTGCCTCTCGGTGGCAGAGAGATGAACTGCAGAACAGTGGGGGACAGCCAGTGCCGGAGAAATCAGATCCGGAAGGCAGAACCACAGCCGCGGTGGACCCCTGGGGAATCAGGACAGGACCAAAGGGACCTGGTATCCCACCCCTGAATTCCTACCCCAGCCCAGGCAGGACACCTCTGAATCCCAGGGGTGCAGACGGAAGGTTCCCCATGAGCTAGGAGAAAGGATTATGTCCCTGCTCTATACCCAGAGCTGGGGTGGTTCTGAAGTCTTCCAGAGAGCAGAGGCTTGGGCTCGGCCTTTAAGCCCAGAAGTCTTCATGTCCTGTCACAGCAGCCTCGGTTCCCCCTTCTACTCACACCCCATGCGGCAACCAGTGACAGTTGTGAAATACAGCAAACTGCCCATTCCCCCTCTTTACTTACACTGTTCAGTGGTTCCCTAGTGCCCTCAGTGGATGTCTTGGGCTTGGCATTAGAGACCCTTCAAGACCTGGCCGCTGCAGACCCACAGATCGTGGCCATCCCACATTTTCTTTTCCCTCCGGGCAGTGACAATCTATGCATTTTGAACCCCCAGAAGGCCTATCCCAGGGCACAGGCTCTGGGACCAGAAGGCCTGGATTCCAATCCTGCCTCCATCACCTGCCAGCTGTGTGGTCACCTTTCTGAGTCTCAGCTTCCTCATCTGTGAACCGGGAGTCGTAACAGGACCTACTACCCAGGATTGTTCAGATTCAGTAACTTAATACGTGTATAGAGCCCAGAACTGTGCCTGGAACAGAGTGAGAGCTTGATAACTGTTATTATTATTATTACTATTATTATTCTTACTACTTCCTAACTGGCTCCTGGGATCCCTCATCCTACTACTTACTCTTCTCATTTAACGTGTTTGCCTTTTAACTGGTTTTTCGATGCTGTTAACCACCTAATAACTGATGGCAGAATTCCTGACCCTGGAACATTCATTCATTCATTCCTCCAACAGGTATTAAGTTCCAGTCACTGTGGTAAAGATAGGGGATGTCCGTGACGTCTACCACTGACCTTGGGGGGCTTACATCTAGCAGGGAAGAGAGATAGTAGTAAAAAAAATCACATGAATAAATGCATAATTACAAACGGTAATGGGAGCTCCAAAAGAGATGCCCACAGCATCATGAGAATGATAACAAGGGGGATCGCTCTCATCTGATGAGTCAGAGAAAGTTCCTAGAGGAAGTGATGACTAGAACGACCAGGTGAAGATGAGAGGAAGGGGCTTCCTAGGCAACAGGAATGGTACATGCAAAGGTCCTGTGGCGAGAGAGTCCGAAAGCCAGAGAGATAGAGTATCTGTGAGGGCAGAGCACAGAGCAGATGTTCAATAACACCCGCAGGATGCATGACTGGGTATTTGGAGGGGGTGATATTTTAAACTAGGGCTTGGCAAATGACAGCCCATAGGCCAAATCTGGACCAACACGTGTTTTTGCATGGCCCAGGAACTAAGCATGGCTTTTACAGTTGGAAAAAATCAAAAGAAGAATCCTATCTCACACCATGTGAAAATGATATGAAATTCAAATTCCAGTGTCCATCAATAAAGTTTTATTGGAACACAACCGTACCTACTCATTGACGTATTGTCTACGGCTGCTTTTGTGCAATAAAAGCAAAACTGAGTGGTTGTGACAGAGACAGTAAGACCCACAGAGCAGAAAATATTTGCTCTGGGGCCCTTGACAAAAACCTTAACTTGAGCCCTGCTTTAGATCTTTCCAATCCCAACGTCCCTGCCATGAACAGGCTGCACACCTCTGACCACTGACCCCGCTCTTTCCCCTCAGCCTGCCAGCAGGGAGTGGCTACTCTGCAGAAGGAGTTGGAGAAGGTCACAATTCCCACTTTCTCAGGAAGCTTTAAGATGGAGTACCTTGGGAAAGGGAAGTATAGCTTCTACAGGTAAGGTCCGTCAAGCTCAGTCCTCCGTGTGCAGGACTGTAGTGTGTTGGGGCCACCAAGACCTAGACTCACAGAGCCACCGACTCCTAAACTCAGAGACATTAGGATCCCCAAGCTAATGTTTACACCATCCCAAGGGGATCCAATCCCCCAAGCTGCATGTGGAGAAAACCACACAAACGGTCTTTCAGGCACTCGCCGTGACTCCTACGGGGATGTCACGGACCCCCAAACTCTGTGCCAAGCCCACATGTTAATTAGGATTAGGGGTGGGGGTGAGGTTTCAAGGACAGAAAACCTAGTCCAAAATGGCCTAAACCAGAAGGTATTGGCTCACAGGTCCCTGGAATTGTCTGTCTTCGGGTTCAGCTTGAGGAAGGCTCAAATGTCACTGGACCCTGTTTCTCTCCTGCCACCTCTCAGCACCGCTTCCCTCGGGAGGGCTAATTCTTGGGTAGGGCCTCCCCGCGAAGCACTCGCCGGCACCTTCTCAGCACTCCCAGCCCTGTGGGAGGAGGGCACCTTCTCCTTACAGCTCAAGCGAAACTCCTAAGATTCACTCTGATTGGTCCGTCTTAGGTTATGTACACACTCCTGGACCAATCACTGTGGCCAGGGGGATAGCAGACACGAAGGAGCTTGTGCTGAAGTCTCAAGCTCCACCCCCTGAAGATGGCGGTGAAGTCAACTTTCTTTGGAGCGTCACGGACTAGATGTGGGGAAGGGTTCCTCCAAAGTAAATGGCACTTCTGTCATCACGAGAGAGGGGAATGGGTGCTGGGGAGAGAAATCCATAAATGTCCTCTAAAGAATTTTAGGCACTCACTCATTCAACAGATATTTTTGAACACCTACTGTGTGTCTGACTCACCAGGCTATGCTACAGTAGTGAAAAAAAGGCAGACACATTCCACCCTTTACAGAAATTGTAGTCACTGGGATAATCTTCACTGATCATCACACACCCTGCAAGACAGAGGTTACTGTGCTCATTTTACAACATGAGGAAACAGGCTCAGCATGATTAAGTGATGTGCCCGGGGTCACACAGCAGTAAACTGAAGAGCAGGGTTCAAATGCAGATTTGTCTGACTTCAAAGCCTAACCACAGAGCTCCCCAGGCTGCTCTCATAGCTTCTGGGTTCTTTTGGAATAACTGGGGTAAAGGGCCGGGATGGAGGGGAATGCGTCTGCACTGACCACTGACTGAGTCCTTGTGGGGACACTTAGAGACTAACCGATCATTTCTTCTTTGCAGCTTGGTTATTCGTGAATTCAAGCTTCCCAATTCCCAGATAAGACCGTTGCCTGATCAAGACCTTGATCTCTCCATCAAAGATGCCAGTATCAAGATGAGTGGAAAATGGAAGGCACGAAAGAATTTCATGTGCGTGTCCAAGCTCAGTGTTTGTTGAGTGTGTGAGTGAGCTCTTGGTGATATTTGGAGGAGATGAGAGCCAAGGTCTCGAGAATGCCCAATTTTTGCCTGGCCCATTACCATTTGGCCCCTCAGAGTTCCTGGGGGAACTTTTCACAGAAGAATTTTCAACATAACCCTTGGTTAATAGCTGAGAATTTTCCCACATCTCAATGCAGGGCACGGGCAAGGCTGAGCTGGTGCATGTGGCTTAGGATGGAAGGCTAAGTGGGACCTTTAGTTTACCCCTTTATCAGTTAGCTATCGCTCTGTAACAAACCATCAGTGACCGAAACTCAGTGACCTCAAACAAGTCATATATCATCACTTACCTATCTATGTGTTGACTGGGGTTCCCTGATGTAGGTTGACCTCAGCTGAGGTAGCCGTGCTACACAGGTATCTCCTCCTCCCTGGACCAGTGGGCTACCCAGAGCATATTTAGTGATGGCGGAGGTGCAAAAAGGGCAACCAGAAACATGCAGGTCCCCTTAAGGCCTGGGGGGGATTGAACTGGCCCATGGTCACTTCTATTCGTATGCCATTGGCCAAAGCAAGTCATGTGATCAAGTCCAAGGTCAGGAGCATGGATATACACACATATCCCCCCAAGGTAGGCAATGGTGAGGGTATGGGTGCAGGGAGGGGTGAAAATTGGGGCAGATCACCCAAACAACAGCTCTGAATCTAAATATTGGGCCCTCCCTGCAGTGACTCTGTGCAGCAGTGACAGTGGTTCAGACTGACCTGTCAGTTTATCAGCTTCTCCTTTCTGGTGAATCCAGGGAGAAAACAGACACTTTGGTGAGGAGAGGGGCTTGAGTCTGCCTTCTGTTACAAGGACTGCTGGGTGTGTCCATTCCCCACAACAAGAATTGCTTACTTCTTCACTTGGGCTGTTTCACATCTATCATTTCACTACTGATCACACACACACACACAAAATGATAACAATACTTCCTCACATTATAGAAGAGTTGACAAACTACATTCACACTCACTGTCTTATCCCAAACTCATTTCATCCCTGAGGGAGGAGTTATTAACCCCATTTAATGAATGAGGGCATTAATTAAAGTCATTGGTCCCCCAAACTGAGCTTTCTAGTGGCAAAGCTGGTGTCCCACTGCTGGTCCAGGGTCTGGGTAAGGAAACTGAAGCTCAGAGAGGTTGAGAAACACTCTCAGTGCCACACAGCACACAGGCAGAGGCTGAGGCAGTAAGAGCAGGGTTCTGCCAGGTAGACATGGGTTCAGACTTCGAGTTGGAATCCTGGCTCTTTCACTCAGCTGCTGTGTGATCTTGGGCAAGCTGCCTTCCCTCTCTGAACTCCATCTCCTCACCCAGAGTGGAGATAATAGCAAAACCTGCCTTCCAGCATTGGTGTGAAGTCTGAATGGCAGCGAGAAGAAAATGCTTGCTCCAAGTCTTTTCTTTCTGTTTCCCTTCAGCAAAGTCAGCGGCAACTTTGACCTGAGTGTGGATGGCATCTCCATTTTGGCTGGTCTCAAGCTGGGTTATGACCCCACCTCGGGCCACCCCACAGTCACCTGCTCTCGCTGCAGCAGCCACGTCAACAGTGTCCGCGTACGCATCTCGCGCAGCAGCCTGGGGTATGATCTCCTGGGGCTGTGGATGGGAGGAGGGACAGGATTGTCCTAGTTATTCTTTCTTTTTTTATAAATTTATTTATTTATTTTTGGCTGTGTTGGGTCTTCGTTGCTGCGCATAGGCTTTCTCTAGTTGTGGCGAGCGGGTCTACTCAGCTGCGGTGCACAGGCTTCTCATTGCGGTGGCTTCTCTTGTTGCAGAGCACGGGCTCTAGGCGCGCGGACTTCACTAGCTGTGGCGCACGGGCTCACTTGCTCCGCGGCATGTGGGATCTTCCCGGACCAGGCCTCAAACCCGTGTCCCCTGCATTGGCAGGTGGATTCTTAACCACTTCGCCACCAGGGCAGTCCCTGTCCTGATTATTCTTGTATTCAGAAAACACATCCCAAATGCCACTTCTATGCCAGGCCTCAGGTGTAAGGGGACAGGGGTCTACAGATGGAACACACAACATCCCTGCCTTGAAGAGTCACTCACTCATTCAATATTCATTCAGCAAACTTTACTGAGCACTTATGCTCCGGGCTGTGCACTAAACACTTTAAGTGCACCAAGTTATACAATCCTTACCACAAGCCTGCAAGCATTCATCTCTCCATCCATCCAACGAACATCGACTAAGAATCTACTATGCACCAGGCTTATGCATCGTGCTCAGGAAGTAGCAGTGGTCACTAAAAATTTGGCCTTGCTAACAGCGATTGGAGACTTACTGCATGCCTGGCACTGTTTCAAGCATGTTCCTTATCTCATTCAATCCACACAATGGCTCTGTGCAGTTCGTCAATTATTACCCCATATTCAGAGGAGACAAGACACAGAAAGAATAGGAAATAACCTGAGTTTTCATCCCTATTGAGTATTGAGAAGGGATTGGGATTCAGCCCAGGACTTGCTGGCCCCAGAGTCTTAGCTACACAGTCCCTGCTCTTTTGAAGCTTCCAGCCTGTGGGGAAGACAAACATTAATCAAATCATTGCATTAATGAATGGCTCACAATAAGAACTGAGAAAAAGAGGTACAAAGTGTGATGAACACATAGAACTGGAGGATCTGACCTAGTCTGGGGGCTGGTCATTTCATTTTCTTTGATGAAATGACATTTCAATTGAGATGAAAAGAATAAGTAGGAGTTAATTAACTTGGGGACAAGGGGTGTTTTAAGCAGAGCGAACAGCATGTGCAAATGCCCTATGGTGAGGGGAAGCACAGGACACAGGAGGATACAGCAAAGCAGTGTGGCTGGAGTACAGAGAGAGGGAGTGGTGAGGACTGAGGCTGAGATGGGATGGGGGTCCAGCCGTGCACCTGTTGAAGAAATAACCTCAGAAACAGGTCGCTGCACACAAGGGAAGAAGTGTCTGATGGGGGTGCACAGAGTTGGAGCCCAGGGATGAGGGAGTTTAGGTTTATTTGGAAAAGGGAGGAAGGCTTCCCAGATGAGGCAGCCTTCGGAATGCATCCCAGGGCCACCTGGGAAGCCTCATGCATGTCCCCACGTGTCAATCTCCAGGTGGCTGATCCAACTCTTCCATAAAAACATCGAGTCTTCGCTCCGAAACGGCATGAACCGCAAGGTACGAGGGGCTCAGAATCTCACCTCCTGTCAGAGCGGGTGGGGCCTTCTGTGTCCACATACCTCACGCATCGCTGGACACTTCTGCTCTCACCCAGACCTCTTTTATATATATATATATATCTTTATTGGTGTATAATTGCTTTACAGTGTTGTTAGTTTCTGTTGTACAACAAAGTGAATCAGCTATATGTATACATGTGTCCCCATATCCCCTCCCTCTTAAGCCTCCCTCCCAGCCTCCCTATCCCACCCCTCTAGGTCGTCACAAAGCATGGAGCTGGTCTCCCTGTGCTATGAAGCAGCTTCCCACTAGCTATCTATTTTACATTTGGTGGTGTATATATGTCACTGCTACTCTCGCACTTCGTCAGAGCTTCCCCTTCGCCCCTGTGTCCTCAAGTCCGTTCTCTATGTCTGTGTCTTTATTCCTGCCCTGCAGCTGGGTTCATCAGCACCATTTTTTTAGATTCCACATATGTGTGTTCTTTGTTTTTCTCTTTCTGACTTACTTCACTCTGTATGACAGACTCTAGGTCCATCCACCTCACTACAAATAACTCAATTTCGTTCCTTTTTATGGCTGAGTTCCCTTGTATATACGTGCCACATCTTTATCCATTCATCTGTCGATGGACACTTAGGTTGCTTCTATCTCCGGGCTATTGTAAATAGTGCTGCAGTGAATATTGTGGTACATTTATCTTTTTGAATTATGGTTTTCTCAGGGTATGTGCCCAGTAGTGGGATTGCTAGGTCATATGGTAGTTCTATTTTTAGTTTTTTAAGGAACCTCCATACTGTCCTCCATAATGGCTGTATCAATTTACATTTCTACCAGCAGTGCAGGAGGGTTCCTTTTCTCCACACCCTCTCCAGCATTTGTTGTTTCTAGATTTTTTTGTTGATGGCCATTCTGACTGGTGTGAGGTGATACCTCATCGTGGTTTTGATTTGCATTTCTCTAATGATTAATGATGTTGAGAATCTTTTCATGTGTTTGTTGGCAATCTGTATGTATACTTTGGAGAAATGTCTGTTTAGGTCTTCTACCCATTTTTGGTTTGGGTTGTTTGGCTTTTTGATATTGAGCTACATGAGCTGCTTGTATATTTTGGAGATTAATCCTTTGTCAGTTGCTTCATTTGCAAATATTTTCTCCCATTCTGAGGGCTGTCTTTTTGTCTTGTTTATGGTTTCCTTTGCTGTGCAAAAGCATTTAAGTTTCATTAGGTCCCATTTGTTTTTTTTGTTTTTATTTCCATTCCTCTAGGAGGTGGGTCAAAAAGGATCTTGCTGTGATTTATGTCATAGAGTGTCCTGCCTATTTTTTCCTCTAAAGGTTTTATAGTGTCTGGCCTTACATTTAGTCTTTAAACCATTTTGAGTTTATTTTTGTGTATGGTGTTAGGAAGTGTTCTAATTTCATTCTTTTACATGTAGCTGTCCAGTTTTCCCAGCACCACTTATTGAAGAGGCTGTCTTTTCTCTATTGTATATTCTTGCCTCCTTTGTCAAAGATAAGGTGACCATATGTGCGTGGGTTTATCTCTGCTCTCACCCAGACCTCTTCAGCAGTCCCCCACGGCCCTTGGAAAGCACATGTCCAGCTCTAAAAATCAGTCATGTCAATTTTCCTGGGGATCCAGTGAGAAACTAAGAAAGGGTCATGTGACACACACACGGCAGATTCCCCCGTGCTTGGACCACCTCTGCTCTTCTCCCATCATTCTTCCCTGCAGAGAAACTACCATTCTCTTGCACTGAGCCCCTCTCCTCATAGCCCTCCAGCCTCCTTCCCCATCCCCCAACCCCGAACCCCCTTGGTAGCGATACCCACCCAGAAAACGTGCAGCTGATGAAGCTGCTAGACTAGAGTGTGGTCAAACTATGTCCTGAGGCTGGAACTGGTACGAAAGACAGACACGGACCAGAGCTTCCCAAGCCTACCTTCACCCTAACCCCCGCCCCACGCAAGCCAACCTCTTCAGCTGAGAAAAGGGGCCATTCCTTGGGCTAGTTTTCCATTAATAAATTGTCAATCTCCAGGAAATCCCTGAGCCTGTCTCCCAAGACAAGTGAGCTTGAGTTTTCTCAAAGGGCAATGGGGAGCCATTGAAGGTTTTAGGCAAAGGGGTGACCTGGCCAGATCTGTGCTTTAGAACAACTTCTTTGGCTGCCGTGAGAACGGCTGGAGAGACCAGGAGTCTCGGGGACACTGAGGAGGCTTGTGCAGTCTTCCAGGTGGGAGACCTTGGTCTCCCAGTGAAAGGCACTGACAACATGGGTAGGGAGACATCCATCAAATGAGATCATCTATCTGAAGGCACTCTGTCAAAAGTTAAAAAAAAAAAAAAAATCCATGCCTGGTGGTCAAAATGCATAACAGAGGAGATTATAAAACAGGTTTTAGAGTCAGAGTCTCTGGGTTTTGATTCTGGCTCCAGGGCTTAGCTGTGTGATGTTGAGCAAATCACTTGACTTTTCCAAACCTCAGTTTCACCATCTGTAAAATGGGGACATTGATACCTTCTTCACCAAGCCGTTGTAAGGATTACTAAAATAGTGAAGGCTCCCCACCAGCCTGGCTCAACCGTAACTCAACCATCTTTGTAATTAAGTAATAGTATGAGGGGAGTGTTAGCATGTATTTAACGTAAAGAACTATTGAAACAGATTATTTCTTGTTAACGCCTTAAGAGTGACCCCTTGAGAGCAGCCAAGCTGAACAATAATAACACTGAGACACAGATAGAGGAAGTGATAGGGCTGGGCTTCAAACCCATGCCGCCCCACCTCAGAGGTGAAGCTCTTAATTAGTCTAAGATATTGTTTAGAAGAGAGTATGGGCCTGAATGAATGAATGGATGGATGGATGAATAAATGAAGTGTCAGGGTGTCCATGATGTTACGAAGGCCTGGAAATGGCAAGGAATGAGTTTGGGAGTCCACTCCCCAGGAATTCAGAGAGAAGAGTGGGCGTCTGAGGGAAGGAAGGGTCTATATAGGGTGTGGATGGGGGTGGGGGCGGAGGAGGGTGGCAGCAGACAGGCAGGCGCCAGGCTGCCGTGTGATTTGCTGTGATTTGGAGCCCCCTGGTGGCCCTCATTAGTAACTGGCATTGGAGGGCAGTAGCTGAGGGCAGGCAGCCCAGGTGTCCAGCTGGCCCTTCGCTGCCAGATGTGCCGCCTGCTCTCACCTTTGGGCCACTTGGAGCAGAGGCACGGGTTTCTCCGACAGTGACATTCTTAGTCTCCTTGGGACATCCAGAGTTTTATGTGATAGAAACACACTCCACGAAAACCAAAATTTCTCCCTCCTTCCTTCCTTTCCTTCCTCCCTCCCACCCCCCCAGATAAAATAACTTGATTGACAGTGGGGAAGGCGGGAGGGAAGTGTGGAGGTGCCCTATCTGCCCTGTGGGCAGATAGGGGGACCAGTACTGTGGAGGAGTGGGAACCTGATGGGTTTGGTTGAGATGTGCTGGCCTTGGGGGCCTGTGGGACATCCAGGGACTTGGTCCAGGAAGGCAGCTGGACTCTCAGGCTGGAGCTCAGGGGAGATGTCTGGCTGCAAACCAAGGTCTGGGTGCTGGCCGCAGGTTGGGAACGTGGAGCGGGGGACCCAATCAGGGTCCCCCCAGGCATGGCTGAGACAAAGATTCAGGTGCGAGTGTTTTATTGGGCGGGGATCCCAGGCGAGGGGTGGGGAAGAGAGCTGGGGACGGGAACATTATTGAGTGAGCTACCACTCTGGACAGCTGGGGCTCAGTGCTGCGGGACTTCGGGGCACACACCTCAGAACTGTCTCAAAGGGGTGGGGAGGATGGGTATTTACCCATCAACTCTCACCCCTCTTTCTGGCTGCTATAACTCCTTGGCACTTGGGAGCAAGGTCCAGGGATTAAAGTCCTCAGGCAGGGAGAGTTGCTGGGTGTGTAGGGAGCTGTCATGCCAAGCGCAGGGGACCCCCGGGGTGGACCAACAATGTCCCACAGGGGCCATGGGCATGTATGGCAAGCTCCAGAGGGGCTCCTGGTGGAAGGAGCGGGCAGTCCCAGGAGATCAACATCTTCACGAGGGAAAAGGAGCTCACAGGGTGTCCGAGGAAGAGGAAGTAGCGGGCCAGGCGGAGAGCGGGGAGGGTCCTCAGTCAGAGACAGTGGCCCACCATGCCAGGGGCTGCCCAACAGTCAAGAAATGCAAGGACTGGAGAGACTCCGTTGGATGAATGAGGTCATTCAAGACGTGGGGAGAGCAACGTCGTGAAGGCGGGACTTATCTGACCACCGCCACCTACTGCACCACCTACCCCATCAGCCCCAATGGGTCAAATTAAGGAAGCCTGTGATTTTAATCCTCTATTCCAGCTGTTGCTTCGAAACAAATAGCCCCACATACAGCGTCATCCAGCAATGACCATTCGATAATGTTCACGGATTCTGTGGATCAGGAAATCAGCAGGCACAGTGGGACCAGCGTAGCTTGTCTCTGCTCCATGATGTCTGTACCTCATCTGGGAAGACTCCAAAGCCTGGGGCTAGAGTCATCCGGTGGGATCTCCTCTCATGTCCGTGGTGCCTGAGCTGGGAAGACTGGATGCTCGGCTCAGCCGGGGCTGTTGAGTGGAGCATCTACCCGTGTCCCCTCCATGGGGCTGGGGCTTTGCACAGCTCATCAATGGGTTCCAGAGGGAGCATCTCAAGAGACCAAAGTGGAAGCTGCACAGCCTTTTATGACCTCACCTGGGAAGTTACACAGTGTCACTTGCGCTGTTTTCTATTGGTTAGAAGCAAGTAGCCACCCCGCCCACCCAGATTGTAGGGGAGAGTTCACAGACTCCACCTCTAAATGGGTGTGACAGGGCCACATTCCAGAAGAGCAAATGGAATGGAAAATATAACCCGCAGGGCTCCATTTTACAGATGAGAAAATAAGGGTCTCTTTTCTCATAGAAATGGAGTAACTTCCTCAGCGGCAAAATCAGCATGTGACCCAGGGCTTCGCAGACCAGTGCTTGTTCCCCTATGAGTTATGGGAGGGGGACGGCTGGGAAGTCTTCTCTGGCCACACAAAGCAAAGATGAGGGTGCCCACTCAGGCTTGAGCAGAGGACCTGCCCTCTCCTCCTAGAAGCACACACAGGGGAAGGCTGACATCTGACCACCTCCTGTTCATTTTTTCACCACCTCATTCCACAAAGGGTCTGAGTGCAAACAAAAACAAACAAACAAAATCTTACATTAAAAAACAGAAAACATAAATACCCATCAGGAAAGCTCCATGCCAGAGTAGGAAGTAAAATGCAGATGTGCAGGTCATACAGTCATATAAAGTTACTATTTCCAAGTTACATGTTGAACTCTGAGCTTCCTGGTGGCCAAAGAGAAAAGGGAAACTTGAGTAGTTATATGATTTTCAAGGAAACATTCAAGAAGAGCAAAACATGTCTGGATAATTATTCTCAGAGGACATTTTCTACTATAGGAAAACTTTGCTGATCAGTTCTTTTGTTCTCCCCAGATCTGCGAGGTAGTGACCAGTACCGTATCCTCCAAGCTGCAACCTTATTTCCAGACACTGCCAGGTAAGGAGGCTGGGGTAGAAGGGGGAGGGGGTGAGGGACACAGGGAGAGTGTGATGGAGCCAGCAATTTTCCTAGGCAGGCCTGGGCTTGGGTGGGAATGGGTAGCACAGATTATTTTCAAATGGCAATTGGCATCAGATCCCCTATTGGGCCAGGTCCTTGTGGCAGGTCCAGAAGTTTAATGGAAAAGCAGCTCTGCAGGGGCCAAACAACAAATACCTGCAGCTCTCTGGAGCCAGAGATACATAGCTGGCCTGAGATCTGAGGCTGATCGCTTCCCCTCTCAGAGCCTCAGTTTCCGTATCTTTAAAATGGGGACAATCTTCTCTTTCCCCAAATGCTTGGTAAATGGTGAAGGGCTGCAGTAGGTGGGGGAGGACCCGTATGGCCAAGTGCTCACCATGTGTCATGTACCCAGCAGAATGGTTTCCTCTCGGCCTCCTGACACCCCACTGAGATCACTGTTTTGTCCCAATTTTACCACCAGGAAACGGAGGCTCAGAAAGGAGCCGAGACTTACCTGAGGTCAAGAGGCAGTAAGAAGCAGAAACAGGATCCCAAGCCTCTGCCCCAAACTGCTGCCTGGGCTGCCTCCCTGTGGAGCCTGGTTTGGCTGGCACATGGCACATGTCCATTTCAGATACATTCCCTTCCCCCAGGCATCGCCCCAGCCCCTCCAGGCACAGGGCCCCTCCTGGGCGTGTTCAGTGCAGTTGCAGTGTCCAGGGTTTGGCCTCACCAGGCAGGAAAAAGATTTTGGCTTGAGTCCCAGCCTTGTCACTCACCAGCTTTGCCATCTTAGACTAGTTACCTTTTCTGAGACTCGGTTTATTCCCCACTAACATGGGAAGGAAGGGCTAAAGGAGAAACCAATATTTATTTAATCCTCATTGATTACTGCTGGGAAACAGAGAAACCACTCAGACCTAAAGCCAGTCTGAGCTCAGCCTGGGATATTATCACTGCTAATAATGATTCCTTCTGGCTTTTGAGTTCCTACCATGTACAGGGCATTATCAAGGTCACTAGTAGTACCCCATTTTACAAATGAAAAAATGTGGCTCAGAGAAATGAAAGGACTTGTCCAAGGTCACATAGATTTCAATTCAAGCCCAGGTCTTTCTGCTCCTTGACTCTGTTTTAGCCACGTCTCCGGGCTGTTGGAAGAAGGGAGAGAGATGATATCTGTGAATGTGGGTGTGGGCTCATTTTCCTTTAAGGAGACCTCAGGGAGGGCTCCCTGGAGGAGGTAGGAATGGAATTAGCACTGCAGGTCTTGATTCAACTTTAGGGGATGCTGCCCCTGCATCCCAGGCCACAAAGATGCCATGGGGAGCCAGTTCATGGTCCATCTTCTTTCCCCCTAGTGACAACCAAAATAGACAACGTGGCTGGGATCGATTACTCTCTAGTTGCACCTCCCAAAGCCACAGCTGATAACCTGGATGTGCTGTTGAAGGTAAGACTTACACCAAGAATCATGCACCCTCACACCTTTGCCTCAGACCACCTCCCCCCCCAGACTCCCCATCATCCTTGGAGACAGATCTCATGACTCCACCCCTTTCCTATCCATCCTCACTGCTCTCCCCAGTCCACTCTCCTCATCTTCTCCCGGTTCCAGTCCCACTGGCCCTCCGGCTATTCCTGAAATGTGCTGCGACTGCTCCCTCCCCAGGGCCTTTGCACTTGCTGCCCCTTCTAAACAGGAGGCTCTGGCCCAGATATCCACAGAAACTCTCCCTTTCCTCCTTCAAGTCTTTGCTCAAATATCTTCTCCCTAAAGAGGCCCTCCCAGACCACTGTTGCTAAAATAGCGCCCTCCTCTTCCCCTATATCCTGCTTTATTTTTCTCAGCAGCCCTTAGTACACACGGTCGCAAGCTTGTCTCCCTCAATGTGACGAAAGAAAAGGGGCTGTGATTGCTTTGTTCTTTTTTTTTATTTAGTTTTGTCTGTGTTGGGTCTTTGTCGCTGCACACGGGCTTTCTCTAGCTGCGGCAAGCGGGGGCTATTCTTCATTGCGGTGTGCAGGCTTCTCACTGCGGTGGCTTCTCTCATTGCAGAGCACGGGCTCTAGGCACGTGGGCTTCAGTAGTTGTGGCATGCGGGCTCAGTAGTTGTGGCTCGTGGGCTCTAGAGCGCAGGCTCAGTAGGTGTGGCACATGGGCTTAATTGCTCCGCGGCATGTGGGATCTTCCCGGGCCAAGGCTCGAACCTGTGTCTCCTGCATTGGCAGGCGGATTCTTAACCACTGTGCCACCAGGGAAGCCCGCTTTATTCTTTACTGTATGTGTAGCACCTAAAACTATGCTTGGCATATAATAGGTGCTCAGTAAATATGTATTGGACGGATGGATGGATGGATGGATGGATAGATGGAGTTAGTTTCATTTCATGCCACTTTCCCCCTCATTCCCCAGCCTCCAACCAAACTCACTGGCCTTGCACTTCCTCAACATATCCAGCTAGTTCCCACCTCAGGGCCTTCGTCCTGTCCATTCCCTCTGCCTGGACTCCCCTCTTTCCCATGCCCTCCTCTACCCCACTGGCTTCTTCTTATCCTCCAGTGGATGTGGGCTGGGTTGTCGCTCCCCGAGCAGCCTTCTCGGACCTCCTCAGCTGGAATAAGTCCCACTCCCTGAATCCCCTCCGGATGTACCTCAGTCCCTCCACAATCGGTGATTGGCTTGTTTGTTTACTATTTACTTGTTTGTTCTAAAACACATTTGATGTCAAAAAGAAGATGTAGAAAACACAAAAGAGCAGAGAAATAAATAGGAGGGAAGGAAGGGAGGAAGGAAGGGAAGAAGGAAAGAGAGATTGCCCTAATATTACAACTCAGAGATATGCACTGTTGACACCCAAGTTACAGTCTCCCAACCCTCCAATCCTTGTCTCTGCTGAGACACAAGAAAATACACGCACATACACACACACACACACACACACACACACACACACACAGACATGCGTAACAGAGGCAGAAACAAATACACATAAAAACCACATATATAGACGTAGAAGTACATACACGCACATGCATGTATACGTCATATTTTACATTCTGTTTTACAACTTTTAAAACCAGAACAGTATAATGTGAACATCTATCAATGAAATGTCCTCCCGTAGCCCTTTTACTGGCTCTTGGGTCTCTCAGTGGACAGCTTGTGGTAAGGTACGTGGACAGTGCCCCCTCCTGGGGTGTCTGTGCTCTCTCCATTTCTCCCACAAGTTGAACCAGAGCTGCCTCGAATATCCTTATAGCTGGATCTCTGCCCATCTTTGACTATTTCCTAGAAGTGAAATTGCTGGACCAAGTAGTATAGTTTTTAAAAAAATCTAAGTGATATGATGGAATAAAAGATTAAAACAATTCCTGTTTATCCCTGGCAAATGAGAATGTCCTGTTTATTGCCCCCTATCCCCACTCGGGGCTCCTGCCCAGAGGTAATGGCTGTCAGCCGTGGAGGGTATTAGCCCTCCGGTCCCCTGGTCCTGAGCATGTATGCGAAAGCCCATCTAGTTTTGCTGAGAATCTGTTTGCACGTAGGAATACACACTGTTCTTCACTTGCTTTTCTCACCTAATGATATACATTAGAGCCGGTTCCTCTTTGGTACATAGGTCCACCTGTTTTTTTAATTTTTGTCTTTTATGTTTTCTTTTTTTGTCTTTTTTTTACACCTGATTTTTTAAGAGTTGCATGTGGTATTTATTCTATAATATGAGCGTCACAGTCATTAATTGTAAATAATGAAATGATCCAAAAGTACAGAGGATACTGCACCTTCTCACGTACCCACAACCCAGATTTCAGACACGTTACATATTTTGTCATAGTCACCTCTGATTTTTTTGAAATGAAACATCGTAGAAATAAATAGCTGAGGCCCCCTTGGGGACCCTCTACCCTCCAGGGAATCACACGGATGACGTCCCTGTGTGTCCTTCTTGCCTGTGTGTGTCAATAATGCGTATATAGTATGTTTTATAGGCCTTTAAATTTTACATAAATGGCATTCTAACATATGTATCCATCTACAGTTTGCTTTTTTATAACTCAACATTCTTGTTTCTTTTTTTTTTTGAAGTTTTATTTTTTTATTTTTATTTATTTATTTTTTATTTATTTATTTTTAAACATCTTTATTGGGGTATAATTGCTTTACAATGGTGTGTTAGTTTCTGCTTTATAACAAAGTGAATCAGTTATACATATACATATGTTCCCATATCTCTTCCCTCTTGCGTCTCCCTCCCTCCCACCCTCCCTATCCCACCCCTCCAGGCTGTCACAAAGCACCGAGCCAATATCCCTGTGCCATGCGGCTGCTTCCAACTAGCTATCTACCTTACTACGTTTGTTAGTGTGTATATGTCCATGACTCTCTCTCGCCCTGTCACAGCTCACCCTTCCCCCTCCCCATATCCTCAAGTCCGTTCTCTAGGAGGTCTGCGTCTTTATTCCTGCCTTACCCCTAGGTTCTTTATGACATTTTTTTTTTCTTAAATTCCATATATATGTGTTAGCATACGGTATTTGTCTTTTTCTTTCTGACTTACTTCACTCTGTATGACAGACTCTAGGTCTATCCAACATTCTTGTTTCTTTAGCTAAATAAGTGATCTGTTTTTGCAGTGTGTTTCCAAATTGCTCTTCAGAAACATAAATGTATAATCCCCAGCAGCATGTGAATGCTTTCACCAAAAACTGGGTAGTATGAGCTTAAAATACACACACACTTAAAACAGTTTACCGCTCTCTTGAAAATTTTGCTAATTTGGTAGATGAAAACAAACAAACAGAACCTCCTTGTTCTCTTAGGAGAATTTCTGCGCTTCTTTGCGAGGTTGAGGCAGAGGCAACGGCGTGGTTGGGCGTGTGCTTGCCCGACTCTGGCTGCCCAGGTTCAGTTCCTGACTCTGCCACTTACCCTTCTGAGTGACCTTGGGCAAGTCATTTCACCTCCCTGAGTGTCCTCTCCTGTAAAATGAGTATAATCTCACCTACCTCACCGTGTTGGTGGGAAAAGCACTTAGAACGTAGCCCCAGGAGGAGATGCTATTGTTAGTTTCTGGCCATGGCTTTCTCCTCTGTGACTACGTGATTGGTATCCTTAGCTCAGTTTTTCTTGGAATGGAGACATCGAATTGTAATTCCTGAAGGATGCCCAGGCTCACTCTGCCGCCTCCTCCCCCAGGGGGAGTTTTTCAGGCTGGCCCACCGCAGGCCCCCTCCCTTTGCCCCGCCGGCGCTGACCCTTCCCAACGACCACAACCGCATGGTGTACCTGGGCATCTCCGAATATCTTTTCAACACGGCCGGGCTCGTGTATCAAGAGGCTGGAGTCCTGAATTTCACCCTCAGCGATGACACGGTAAGGCCAGGTGGGCTCAGAGTGCAGTAGACGGTCTGGATCTGAGTCTTGGTTCACAGTTGGGGAGATCAAGGTCTGGACTCTAGAGTCAGCCAGACCTGAGTTCAAATCCCGGCTCCCCTCTTTTCCAGCTGGGTGACCTTAGGTGGTTATTCAGCCTCTCAGAAGCTCGGTTTCCTCTATTTCCTCCAAAGGGTGTAATGAGGGTTAAATGAGATATGAATGCTTGTGCAGCCCCAGCACGGGTTTATCAGCATGGAGGAAGTCCTCTGAATACTAACAGTAACAGCCAACGTTGACTGAGTACTTGCCATGTGTTGGTCTGTAATCCAGCCTTATCATCATTTCACCGTTATCGTCATCATCCTCATTGTATATTTGTGGCTGAGTCCTGCTCTGGGCCTCAGTTTACCCATCTGTAAAATGAGGAAACGACCATCTTCTCCAGAGTCTAGGGGCAACCTGATCCCACCCTGGTCACCACCCGCACAGGGTTCCTTCTAAGCTGCTCCCTGAAGAGATGCCACATCCTCCCTCTCTGTAGAGGCACCAAAGGGATGCTGACCCCCACATGTCCCCCTGTGGAAATAAAGAACGGCCACCCGAATGAGAACTCTTCAGGGCAAGGGAGTCAACCTCTATCATTTGCGTTTGGCAGAGAATCGAAGGCAGACAGGGGGCAGGAAAGCTTTGTAGTGAAAAAAAGGGAGGGCTTCAGGTAGGCTCTTATGGAGGTTGTCGGTGCGGGGAAGCTGGAGGTGGGCTAATGTGCGCATGGGCCGGGCAGCCTATGGGATTGGTTTGAGCAGAATATTTGACTTTTTCAATGCAAACAATAGGGAAGCTGGCAGTCACTGATCATGCCCTGACCCTTCTGGGTCGGCATTCTGTTGTCATATGTGGTCTGGCCATGGTCTGTTTGTATGTTCAGCCTCTCACCCCTCATATGGAATTTGCCACCCAATCTATAACATAATCTTCCAAGATCCTTTTCTCTTCTTCTCTCACTACAGTTACCAAAGGAATCCAAGTTCCTCCTGACAACAAAATCCTTTGGAACCCTCCTACCCCAGGTGAGAAAGGATCTGCTCCCCTTTAGGCAGCTCGGTGAGGAGGCCTGGGGGAGCTAAGTAGGACAGGGCTCTGCTGAGTGGCCTGCCGAGAGCGCCCCTCTCCAGATCCAGAGGCAGCCCAGTCCGAGAGTATGGAAAGAGCTTTGTGCAGCCCATCCCCGGTACAGAGAAAGGCTCCAGGCACCCACGTGATCAGGTGTGAGGGTAGATGCTGAGGGCTCATCCGTTCAACAAATATCCATTGAGTGCCCACCACCTTTCTGGGGCCCTGTGCTGGGCGTCTAGCAAAACAGACCATATCCCTGCCCTCCTGGAGCTCCAGTCCAGTGGAGAGAGAAAATTATTGTTAGAAACCCAAAACAATCAAAAAGAAAATGCAGCCTGTGATAAGTGAAGCCAACACTAATTGGCTGAAGTTGATGAGGTCACTTCAGACAAGGCAGCGGGGGAAGGCCTCTCAGTCTGCTTGGGCGACCATAAGGAAATGCCACAGACCAGCTGGCTTAAACAACAGAAATTTATTTCTCACAGTTTTGGAGGCCAAGAAGTCCAAGATCAAGGTGCCAGCAGATTCAGTGTTTGGTGAGGGCTCTCTTCCTGGCTTGTAGATGGCTGCCTTCTTGCTGTGTCCTCAGATGGCCTTTCCTCTGAGCACATGGAGAAAGAGCAAGAAAGCTCTGGTGTCTCTTCTTATTAGGACAGTAATCCTGTTGGACCAGGCCCCAGTCTGATGACCTCATTTAATCTTAATTACTTCCTTAGGGCCCCACCTCCAAATACAGCCACACTGTGGGTTAGGGCTTCAGTATATGAATTTGCGGGGGATGGTGGGGGGCAGGGAGACACAAACTTTCAGTCCATAATGGCCTCTTCGGTGGTGGTACTTCCAGAAAATTTTATACAGGAGGTACTGGTGTAGAGGAGGTGTGACTGGTAGGGGGCCAGGGCAATTGTCTTGAGGCTTAATTTGCATAACAATAGCATTCTCTTTACTCAGACTGTGAATTTACCTGGGGGAGGATTGGAGGCTAGCTGAGATGGGGGTGTTGCCAAAGCTCTCCTCTGTTCCCCCTTGAAGCCACCACTGCTCTCTAGACTTGAAGGAAGGAAAAGAGCGAAGCTAGGGAAGAATACAGGACAAGCATTCAGGGAGAGGGAACAGAGAGTGCAAAGGGTTTTAGATGGAAGAGAGCAGGTCATATTTGAGGAAGAGAAGTCCCCTGTGGCTGGAGTTAAAGGGCGAGGGGTAGAAGCATGGGGCGTGAGGTTGGCAGGGTACCAAGTGCTGAATTATGCAGTCTTTAGGATTTATTCCAAAAGCAATGGGAAGACATTGGTGGTGTTTATGCAGGACCAGGACAAGATTGGATTTAGAAACATTTTAATAAAATTGCCCCTTGTGTTGGTTGTCCCTGCTGGGGGCTGCAGGTGGCTAAGATGTTCCCCGACATGAAGATGCAACTCCTCATCTGGGCCTCCTCCCCACCTAACATTGCCGTGTGCCCCACCGGCCTTGACCTCACCTTTGCCCTGGATACCCAGGCTGTTGCTGTCCTCCCAGACTCCTCTTTGGCCCCCCTCTTCCTGCTTGAGATGGTAAGCTGCTCCCGGGTGAGAACTGATGGGGAGCCCTGGACAGGGCCAAGAGCATGGCCCTCAGAGTCAGAGGGACCAGTGTGAATCCTGCCCAGACTCAAACCTGGACTGTGTGTTTCCAGGGCCTGAGACTGGAGCCACTGTCCTACTGCTTCTGACTCCTACCGGCATTCATTCATTCCGTTGTTCGTTCCATCATTGGCTTGAAATATGCGTACTATTTCCAATTCATTCACTTGTATCTTTGGTCATTCAATTATGTATTTGTGGATTTGTTCATTCATTTATTCATTCATTTATTCATTTGACTGCTATCTTGAAATATACTATATCTTTGCTGGTTCATACATACATTCATCTATTCCATTATTCATTTACTTATACCTTTGTTCAATTGATCATTCATTTGTATATTTGTTCACTCATTCCTTTATCATTTATTCACCCATGCATATCTTTATTCTGTCCTTTGTCAGTTTAATCCTCCACTTATTCAAGTATTTATTCCATGATTGACTTGTGCATTCATTCATTTGTTCGCTCTGTCACACCGCAAACATTTGGTGGTACCCACTCTGGCAGTTGAAGGCGAGGGCCAGATTCTCCCCACCAGGAGGTACTCAGGTCTGCCCAGTCTCAGGCTGAGGCCCATTTTCCCCACTTTGCAGATTCAGTGGGTTCTGAGGGGGTTGCCCAAGGCCGCACAGACAGTGGGCAGGAAAGCTGAGGTTAGGAATCTTGGTTTCCTGACTCAGTAAACATTCGTTGTGTGAATGAATGAATGAATGTCTGTGGGAATAGGGCTGGCCTGGACTCCAGCCCCACAGCCTGTCTCCCACAGTCCACGGGAGTGGCCTGGGAACGCTGAAATGGTCTCAGAAGCAGGGGGAGAAAATGGTAATTGGTTGACAAGCCGGGACTCATCAACAAGCACAAGGTTTGCAAAAGGAAGAGTCCTCTCCTCCGTGGGTCCCGCAGGCAGGCTTCTCTGCCGAGCCTTTGTGAAGCTTACCTTCCGGTCTTGGAGGTTCGCAGAGTCCCCAGCCCCTGGGTCAGGGGCCTTCACTTCCTGGATTGTCTCTTTGCAGTACGTGAACGTTTCTGCGGATATTGGTGCCAGGTCAGACAGGCTTGTTGGAGAGCTCAAGTTGAACAAGTAAGTGGGCCTGTGGGCACGCGAGGAGGGGACTGCCCATCTGTTCTTGGTGCCCGTGGGCTAGCAATGACCTTACAACGTGCCAAGCTTTCCTGTTCGTCCGTCACATTTAAGCCTCAAACAGCGCATGGTGGGCACCGTATCCGCATTTTGCGGACAGTGAAACTGATGCTCAGAGATGAAGTGACCTGAGACCACACAGTGTAGGGTGACCAACCATCTCGGTTTGTCTGCAGCGTCCCAGTTTTAGCACCGAAAGCCCCGCAGCCCAGGTCACCCCCCACCCCATCCTAGGCCCACTCATGGCTGGGCAGTGCCAGCTGATGGATCTGCTCCAGCCCCCAGCCACTCCACATCCCTGGCCTTCCTTGGCACTTGGAAAACACTTCAACTTCTTCACACCCTTCCTTGGGACTTCGTCAGCCAACTCCTGCTGGGAGACTCTGGAATCCGTGCCTGGGTTGGAATCCCAGCAGAGGAGGTTGTGGTTAGGGATGTGGGCTCTAAGGTTGAGCCTGTTGCCTTGGAAGCGCAGCTCACCTTCGGCAAGCACTGAACTCTCCAAACTTCAGTCAGTTTCCCCGGCTGGTAAAATAAGCCCAATAATTGTTCTTTGCCAACAGCATCATTTTGAGGGTGAAATGAGGTATTAATATGTGTTGCAGTGCTTAGAACACTTCGAGGGATACAATAAGCAAGAGGAAAAGAGAAAGACAGAGGGGCACACAGAAAAAGAAAAAAAAATCAGAAATGAGGGAGAGTCAGAAAGAGACAGAGACAGAGAGAGACAAGGGAAGGGAGGGAGAGACACAGAGAAAGAGAAAGTGAGAGCAAGACAGACAGACAGATGGAGAGACACATTAACAGGAGAGACAGAGAGACACAAAAGGTGGAAAGAAGAGAGAGAGACAAGCAGATACACAGAGATCAAGAGTGAGGGAGACGCACAGAGTCGATGCGGTGACCCCCGCATTCCAACCTGGCACCTACATCTTCATCACTTTCACACTGTTTAAATTGAGTCGACCCACATTCCTCCCCAGTTATGCCTTCTCTCTGGCACAGAGCTGTCCTTCTTAACCTTGAGTTTGGCTCCTGAGGTTTACGTGCTGCTTATTTCTCCTGGCATCATTTTGACAAGTGTTACTGCTTTAGAAACGTGGATTTAATTTTCTTGGAAACACCCATGGGCCGCTCAAGTAGAGGAGCCGGGGAAAACAGAGCTGGGTGACGGCTGAACACAGACTTTCTAAAATATGCAGGGATGGGGTGGTGAGAGTCCATAGGCAAGAGTTTTCAAACTTTGTAGGGTACTGGAGACAACAAAAGCTTTGACATCAGGGAGACCTGTTTGAAATTCTACTTGGCTGAATGTTAGCTGTGTGACCTTGGGCAGATTGCTTGACTTCTCTGAGCGTCAAGGACCTCACCTGTAAAATGGGAGTGTGATGGCCTTTGGCTCTTGGGTATTACAGGAATTCAATCGGATAAAGCAACCAACATAGCGAATGATAAGGGTTCAATAAATAGCCATTTATTTACCTATTTCCTAGATCATTGTTAAGATGCCATAAAGTCTGCAAATATGGGATTGTTTATTGGCTCAAATAATTGAAAAGTCCAAGGGTTTCAGGCAAGGGTGGATCCAAGTGCTCAAATGATATCCTTACAACTCTGACTCTCTTGATCTCTTGGCTTTACTATCCCTTATGCTGGTTTCATTTCCCAGCAGGCTGTCACCAAGTGATGGCAAAAATTGTTACCAGCATCTCCCTAATTTTGCTGGAGAAAAGAGAATACCTCACTTCCAATATTTCCAGCAGAAGTTCTGGAACCAACTCTCATTGGACCAGCACGGGCTAGAAGTCAATCCTTAAAGCAATCACCTTGGCAGGGGAGATAGACTCTGCCCTTTGGCCAGCCCACCCCAGAACCCAGCATTAATAATGTAGGGAATGGGTGACCGTCCAAAAGGAAAAATCAGGGGGCTGTCACCATAGAAAGGGGGAATGGATACAGGATGGGAAAACCAGACAGCATCTACCAGAGTGGGCCCCTTCTCCCCAGCAACTGAACTCTAATATGAGTCAGGCTAATGGTGGTCTCCACTTCCCCCTCCCCTTCTCACAGGCTGCTCCTGGAACTGAAGCACTCGGACATCGGCCCCTTCCCGGTGAGTCTGAGGCCATTGGTGGCTCCTTCCTTCCTCTGATCTTGAGATAACTGTCCTGAGGGCACCTGGGCTCATAGCATCATTTCAACAGACCACTGGTTCATTTGCATATAATTTGCCTGTGAAGTAATGATGCAGGGAGCTTTGTGGGCACAGAGACCCGAGCTGGAATTGCTGCTCCAAGCTTACTAACTGTGGGCCTTGGGCAAGTCCCTTCCCCTCTGTGAACTTCATATCTTCCCCACAAATCAGGGATGATCCTTTCCACCTGAGTTAGTGTGGTGAGTTTTAAATGGGATTAAATGTGCACAGTCAGGTACAGAAAATCTGCTCAACAGATGTGTGTTGAATAAACGAGTTAATTACTTTATTGAGTACCTACTATGTGGCAGGCACTGTTCCCCAGGTGTGGGAATGTGCTGATGAATTAGATAAGAAGTGACTTCTTCTAGAACCTACATTGTAGTAGAGAAACAGACAATAAGAAATGAAGAAGATCATTTCAGTCAAGATCAATGCTAGGAAAAACTAAGTGGAGGTGGGGTAGAAAGTGATGGGGGAGGTTAAGGGTTAGACCGTGTGATCAGGGAAAGCTTCTCTGGGGAGGTGATATTTGGGCTGAAGGAGCCTGCAAGGTGAAGATCTGTTGCAGGCAGAGGGAATAGCAGGAGAAAAGGCCCTGTGGTCAAACAAGCTTGGCATGTTTGGGGAATGCAGAGAAGCAGTGTGGCTGGAAAAAGCAAGTAGGGGCTGTAGAGAGGCAGGCAGGGGCTGGCTCGCCTGAGCTTTCTGGACTAGAACAGGTTGTGTTCAAAGGGCAGCGAGAAGCTGGTGAACGTTTCATGCATGGAGTGACATGATCTGATGTATACTTTATAAAAGATGCCTCTGGCTGGGATGGGGGGAATGGATTACGGGGGACGAGAATCAGACCATGGGGATGGTTGGGGAGGCAGGTGCATTTGCCCATGTGAGAGATGATGGAGGCTGGGTCTAGGCCAGGAAGAAGGGGAAAGATGGTGGATTGGAGACACACTTTGGAAGTAGAATTAGAACTTGGTGAGAGATTTGATGTGTGTGGTGGGGGGAAAGGCAATGAAGAATGACTCCTAGATGTTTGGCTTGAGCAGCTGGGCGAATGAATGGCAGAGTCACTTAGAGATTGAGTAGGGCAGGTGGGAGGGAGACGACAGGTGTCTTGCCAGCCCAAGTAGATGATTCCACTACCCGGAATCACAGACTGTCATCAAATAGACTCACCCCTGCTGCTCCCCCATCACCACCCTCTGGCACTGGTGGGGAGTTGCCCGTGTAGATAGCAGGTCAAGTGTAGTTCCACAGCCGACCTGAAGGAGCATCACTCTTGTGGCTTCCATTAGAAGCCACAGTGTGCTAATTCTGTCCACAGCACTTCACTGCACATGGCCCGAATCTTCCAGAGAGCCTCTTGCTAAACCTCTGGAGAACATTTCCTTAGATCTCTGAGATGCCCCCCAAGATTTCTGCTGAGTGGGTACCTCATAAACCACCCAGCCCTGAAGTCAGTCCCAACATCCCCTCCAAATCCAATGGAAATCCAGCCAGCCATTTCCATCTCATAAGATTACAACAAACAGAAGGACCCAAAGCGACCTCATTGTATTTTCATGGATTTACTGGTGCCAAGGCTCTCATGGTGGCAGCTGGACTCAGTCGGTCACTAACTTCTGCTTCCGCAGAAAATAAAAATTTAAAGTTCCCAGATTCATGAGAAGAAGGGCACCACATTTGATGAGCCCAGGGAACTACAGTCTGGGGAAGGAAACTCAATTGTTCTAGAAACAAAAATGTACATATTTACAAGGTGTAAATATCACCACTACAGGCGATCATCGTGAGGGTGTTACATTATTTTTGAATTTTTTAAATTATAGCAAAAGCAAAACATATACATTATAGAAGAGTCAGAACCTACAGATTTGCAAAACAAACAAACAAAAACTAAAAACCATTCCTGGTTTCACCACTTAATTAATAATTTGGAGTACATCCTTCCTGACTTTTTTCTATGCATATTTAATAACAGAATGGAATTACATGGTTTCTGTAGCCTACTTTTTCTTTATTTTTACATGTTTATTGGAGTAGAGTTGATTTACAATGCTGTATTAGTTTCTGCTGTACAGCAAAGTGAATCAGTTATACATTAGCCTGCTTTTTCCTACTCAAAAATATAGCACGAAAAATTTGTGCTGATAATTACATTTCTATATCATAGAAATGATATAGAAAATATCATTTTTAATAGGTGCATAGTATCTCTTAGTATCAAGGTACCACCATGCTCCCCAGATGATTCCCCAATTGTTGGACATGTAGGTTGCTGTTAAGTTATTGTTTTGGTTCTATCTGTCGCACTACTTCATTTCCTTAGGATAAATGCCTTAGAGGCATGTTTGCTGGCCCACCACGCACACACATTTTTAAAGGCTTTGGATGAACATTGCCGAATAGCCCTCCAAAAGTTTGAACTAGTTTGCTCTCTAGCCCAGTGTCAGAGCAGGTGCATTTTCTTATGCAAAGTTTTTCACATTTGAATACTCTGTGACGACCTTCCTTACCTCAGCCTTGCCCCCTACAGTCTAGAAAGTGATTTGCATCTGGAACTTTTAAAGCAAAAGGGGTCACTTTGGTGACCTTGATCGAGCTGCAGAGTTTTCGCGTCACCCCTGTGTCCGTCTCTCAGCGGTTTTCCCAGCTGTGAGGTTGCCCTGGGTGGGAGGCAGGGTGACGGAGGACAGCTGATGCTACAGTGCCCTGATGTGTGTCCCATCATCCTCGTGACCCCCAGGTTGAATTGCTGCAGACTGTCATGAACTACGTTGTGCCCACTGTCGTGATTCCCAAGATTAACGGTAAGGAGTTTTGGAGAAAGGATTGATTTTCAGTCCTGGGGAAGAGGCGGGGTGGGGGTGGGGTTCGGTCCTGAAACCACCCAATACCCAGCCCCAGCTGTGGTAGCTGGAGGTGGTGCCCTCAGATGAGCCTCAAATGGCATCTGACCCAGAAAAGGGATGGGAAAAATGGTTGAGTTCCTCCCATGTGCCCATCCAGCCTTTGAGACAGCCCCTAAGACAGGGGATGGCAACGGCGTCAGTTTTCATAGGAGGAAATGGGAGATCAGAGAAGTTAAGTGATTGTTCCAGGTCACAGAGAAGGTGAGAGATGGAACTGGGATTTGATCCCAGCCCTGAAGCCAGAGCCCTAGGTCTTTTTCCACCTCTGAGAGAGAAGGACCAAGGAAGAAGGGCGAACCTGGGCTAACGCTTCCACTCAGCTCACTCACTGGTGAAACCCCTGACCTTTGCAGAGCCAGGGGCAAGGGCACAAATAGAGGTCCCCGTGCTGTGTAACTAGAACACTTGGAAATTGTAAATGAAGACAACAAATTATTACATATAGTCTCTGGCTTCTCCTCCTACCTTGACAAATGCAGCTTCATAATGACCTGAGGGACCGGGTTGGAGTTTAGAATTCTCCAGAGTTTCACAGCAGAATGTGGCGGGATGGGGGGGCTGGACCACAGCCCGTTTCCAGTTTCATCCTAAACGTGGAGGGGCTTCGTGTGCCTATCCATCACATGTCCCCGGGGGGCCTGCACAGCCCAGCAAGCAGCCGCTCCGGCCGTCACTCGGGCTGGGTGTGCACCAGCAGCGCCGGCATCCTCAGGAGGGTGGTCTTGGGGCTGAGGGGGCGGGAATTCACCAGTCCTGGGTGCTCAGAGCACGGTGGAGGAGAGAGTGGGAGATTCCAGGCAGCCTCTTCACAGGTTTCTTCCCAGAGCCGGGCCAGGGCGGCCGGGCTGTCTGTCTCAGATCCTTGCCGCTCCCTCCACCTCCCTCTTCCCTACAGAGGAAGTCCCTTAACCTTAACCTCTACCTTAACCTCCAATGCAGAGAAGCTGCAGAAAGGCTTCCCTCTCCCGCTGCCCGCCTCCATCCAGCTCTTCAACCTGGTGTTTCAGCCTCACCAGGTGAGTCCCCAAGCTCTCCTTCGCCACATCTCCCATCACAATAGCCACCTTCCTCCATGTCAGCTGTGGATCAAGCGCTTTCTACCCTTTCAATAATCCCAGAGGGTGGGCGCTGTTACTAAACAGAGAACAGAGGCTAAGACTCAGAAAAGCCACATGGCCATTACATGAAGTCCAAAGTCAAAGCCAGGTCCCTGCTTTTAACCATATGCACCACTCCCACCCTCCCCTTGGTAAAAATGGAACTCACGTGGTGGCCCTAAAGCCTCTTTTATAAGGTGGATGCACTTAAATTCTTGACAAGTAGGTGTCGCGTGCCTTCCTTTGCATCCAGCATCCTTCTAGGCCCTGGGGTATAAAGCGCAGGGTCTGGCAGATACCGTAATGGACGGCCTCCTCTTCCCTTTCCCTCACCCTGACCCCCTGACAGCCTCTGACACTATTTTCCCCATCCATGGAATGCTTTCTTCTCCTAGCTTTGAAGATTCCCTCTCCTGGTTTTCCAGCCACCTCTCACTGGGCTGTTCGGTCTCCTTTGCTGGCTCCTCCTTCCCCTACCAGTGGGAGTTCTCCAGGGTTCCTGCCCCGGCCTCCGCCCTTCCCCCACTATTGCTTTCCCTGGTCACTTTCATCAACTCAGGCTCAACAGCTACCTTTGTGCCGCCCAGTGACCCGGCTGTGCTTCCAGTCTCTTCTGCGTGCCCGAAGTGTACATATGCTGGTTTCCTCGTGCCTCCATCCTTAAACCCACTGTGTCCCAACAAAGCTGTTAACTCTGCAAGGAAACCATCACCCACTCTTACATTCCTTACCGCTGTCCATGGCTTCCTGATGACCTGGTGGCCCTCCTGGGAAACCTCCGCCCAGCTTCCTCCCTCTCCCTCACCCCCAACATCCATCCCATCAATCCCTGATTCTTTCAACTTAATGGGAGAACTACCAGGGCTAAGAGACAGTAGAGAAATAGCTGAGCGAGCAGCGGAAACACATTCCCCATGTTCCCTACATTTTACTAAGTTCATCCTTAAAATAAAAAAATGACCCCATAGGCACAATTTAATTCCTTCATTTCTGAAAATTCTGAGTGAAGGTCAGGAAGGAGCAAAAGAGAAGTGGTTTTGCAACTGTGATTGCAAGGAGGGCTCCCTGGAGCTGCCAAGAGGCAGGGATGACAAGTGAAGGCCTTCCCAGCAGCCCAGGGGTCTCCACGTCTGAGAAGAAAACAGCTGGCAGAGAAGCTGCTGACAGATTCACGGGCCGTGGCAGCCACGGATGTGCAGACCCCAGGGGTGGGATGCCAGGTGTCCCCCGCCCCACTCACTCCTGCCTTTCTGTCAGCAGACAGGCCTGCACCACTCTCTCCTTCCCGACAGACAGGCTCCCAGAGTTTCCTTCTAAAAACCCAGCATCCCCATAGTCACAGATGAGGGGTACACTTCCGGCTGATGACAGCCTTCTCGTCTCTCCCCCAGGATTTCCTCCTGTTCGGTGCAGATGTCCAGTACAGCTGAAGTCCCCATGGGTGCTGGGGGCTGTCAATCACATCGGGAGGTGAGGGGCTGTCAGCACCCTAACCCTGACAGGCCCCATGGGGCACGGGCTGCCTCCCTCCAGGCTTCCCTCTCTAGCTCTTGACTCGGAGACTCTTGCAAACGTCTCTGAACTCAGATTCAGAAATGATCTAAACATGGGAACCTTGTTCCTTGGAAAAGTGTGTGGTGTGTATTTTAGGGATTATGAATTTCTTTCAAGGGCTAAGGCTGCATGGACGTTTCCTCCAGGAATTGCATTTCAATTGTCATCACAATATTTCTCTTTGTGCTTCACACAACACTAAAAAAGAAAAATAACAAAAACCCTGTTTTTTCTGTGGAATTCTGTGTGATGGTATGGTTTCTTCTTGTTTTATGTCCATTCATTCGTTCATTGGCTGTACGCAGTGTGGCCAAGATACAATCACCTCTTTTTAGTTCTCTAATTCATTTCTTGAGCCCCCCACATGCTTTCCTTAGCAGAAACTCCCACTGTCCCTTTTTGAGGGCACCTCTCATTCAACAATCCCCAAGAATATTTGGGGTTTACTTAGTCCAAAGGGAGTGGGTCTTGCTTCCTAATGTCAGGCAGAGGTCTGTAGAGTGGCTCTGTCCATTGGGCTGTTGTTCCTGCTACTGCCACATGGTGTCGCTGTTGAACAGTGATTTCGCACCGCCCATTGTCTTCCTGTGCAGTCGTCTACCGCGGCTGTTGCTCCTGTCACTACCACGCGGGGTCGCTGTCGGGCGCTTATCCTGCACAGCCCGTTTTCTCTGCCCCACACTTGGGCTCCACCTTGATGGCTCTCTTAGTCCATGCTTTCCTGCCCAGTCATTGGGCCCAAAGCAGAACACTGAGTCAGGGGACAGAGCCCTTTGGAGTTTTTAGTCAGTCACATTCTCAGCTGCAGTTAACACTTCCCCATGACTCTCCAGGCTGGTATGGAAGCCTGATCACCAGCCCAGACTGTTGTTGGACTCTTGGTGAGTTTCCCTGGGGACTTTGGGCCATTCCCTATCATGGAACATCAGGTGTGGCTATCTCAGGCCATTAGATGGAGCCTAATAGCACTGTACTTGAAACTGGTGGAACATTCCTGGAAAGCCTCCTTAGATGTTGACATTTGGTCTGAGACCAGAAAAATGAAGAAGAGTTTGAAGCAGGCAGTGGTGTATGGATGACATGACCAGATTTCGTTTTAAAAATGGTTTTTTTTGTGTGACTTCTGAAAGCATTAGAGGGGCAAGAGTGGAAGAGGGTGGGCACAAATTAGGAGTCTGTTGTCCTTCAGAATTCATCCAGGCTGGTGCTAGTAAAAATGGAGAGAAACACTGCAGTGAGGAAAAGCAGATAAAAGACGTTTTTTAATTTTAAAAGAAAAATGTACATGCTTCTGCTAACATCATTGATTCTCTGTTAAATGGAGGTAGCGACTCTGGGGCCACGAAGGGAGGGACATTGATCAAGCACAGCACACTAATGATTTCATTTAATCCTCACAGCACTTTCCATCCCCCAGGGTGAGATTTGTTCAGTCCTTGTAGATTGAGTCAGTCCCTGGATTACACATCTGGTAAGTGGCTGAGCTGGGATTCCTGCCTTTTATGTCATCAGAGCCCGTGCTCTTTCTACTCCTCCCAGATGTCCAAATCTGGCCTGTTTGGGGTTTGGCATATTGAAGGCAGGACTACTGGTTTCAGTTGCCTAGGCAGTGCACTGTAAAAAGGCACCAGGCTGGGGCTTCCCTGGTGGCGCAGTGGTTGAGAGTCCGCCTGCCGATGCAGGGGACACGGGTTCGTGTGAGCCATGGCCGCTGAGCCTGCGCGTCCGGAGCCTGTGCTCCGCAATGGGAGAGGCCACAACAGTGAGAGGCCCGCGTACCGCAAAAAAAAAAAAAAAAAAAAAAAAGGCACCAGGCTGAGGGAACAAAACCCTTTCTCTAATTTGTCCTCCAAGAGGGTGCACTTTTTCTGTTGGCCAAAGACTAATGGAGGCACTGAATAGGAACAGAGAAAAGCAGCTTGTTAGGCTGGAAGAGGGCGAATGGAGCACAGCATGGGATGAGGCTGGAAGGCCTTGAAGACTGTTAAAGACTCTGGATTTTGTTCCAAAAAATGAGGGAAGCCATTGGAGAGTTTTGAGCAGGAGAAGGACACAATCTAATTCTCATTTTTTAAAGACCCCTCTGGCTGGGGTGGGAGCATAACAGATAAGTAAGGGGACATAACCCTGCCTTTTCCCACCCTCACTTCATCTCCCATCATTCTCTTTGAAGATGGTCGGCCCCTTCCCACGCCTACCCTCTACTTTCCAAAACATTCAGGCAGCCCGTGCCCCACTTTCTATAGAAAAAAGTACAATTATTTCTTGGATCTAAAGACCTGTGAGTGGGACTTCCCTGGTGGCTCAGTGGTTAAGAATCCACCTGCCAATATAGGGGACACGGGTTCAAGCCCAGGTCCGGGAAGATCCCACATGCCGCGGAGCGGCTGGGCCCGTGCGCCACAACTACTGCATCCCACATGCCTCGAGCCTGTGTTCCACAACAAAGAGAAGCCACCGCAATGAAAAGCCTGCGCACCACAACAAAGAGTAGCCCCCACTCGCTGCAACTAGAGAAAACCCATGCACAGCAACGGGAAAAAAAAAAAAAAGACTAGTGAGTGGAACACAGTGTGCCCTGGAGACCTCTTACTAGTGGCTGAGAAATAGGCAGTTGTTTGGAGGTCTGATGTGAGGGGCATCCCCCCAACACACTCCAAATTATCTGCCACGCTGCCTACAAAACCACTGTTAGAGCGGCTTCTCCCTTCAGGCTAAGCACTGCTCACTCCAAATGATGGCTAATGGGTACAGGGTTTCTTTAGGGGGGAGGTGCAGAAAATCTTCTAAAATTAGATTACGGCGAGAGTTGCACAACCCTGTGAATGTACAGGGCTGGCCAAGAAGTTCGTTCGGCTCTTTCCGTTAAAAACCCGAGCGAATTTTTTGGCCAACCCTATACTAAAACCCATTGAACTGTACACTTGAAGTGGGTGGATGTTATGGTATGTGAAATATGTTGATAAAGGTGTTTAAAAAAAAAAGAATTGAGCTGTCCACTGTGGACTGCCTAAAAGCTCATCATCAGAGCAGTTTCACTTCTGGTTAAGCATTGCCCACTTGGGGCTCCTTTTGGCAGTGCTGACTTAAATATGAAGGAGGGGCACCCTACAGGGGGAGAGAAGAAGAGGTGTCAACCCAATCCCTCTTGGGCTGCACAACTTTGCGAATGGCACTTAACCTCTCTAATCCTCTATTTCCTCCTCTGAAAAGTAGAGGTAGAACCTTGCCCTCCCCTGTGGCGTGAGGGTGTTGTGAGGAATGAGTGGTACCATTGATGAGCTCATGCCATGGTGGTTAAAAGCAGAAGCTGTGGTCCCAGACACCGTGGATTCAAATCCCTGCTCTGCTGTTTACCAGCTGTGTGACCTTGAGCAATTAAGCCTCTGGCCTTCAATCTTCTCATCTGTAAAATTAGGATCATAATAATACCCATCTCAAAGCGTGGTTATGAGAATCAAATCAAAAACTCACTAATCCTCACTCTACTGTAAGGACTATATCTGGCTTGCCACAGGTCTCTTCCCAATGCCTGCCGTACAGGTGACACTCAATAAATATTTAGTTTTTAAATGATCTGGGATTTGAATCCAAAACCACTTTGTCATGATTTTCAAAGTATGATCCAGGGCTGCCTGCCAGGATGGGCCTGACCCCAAGAAACAGAACCACTGCCTGGCTAGAAATCTGGGTTCAGTGATGGATTCACCGTGTGGCTGGTCTTCCCCACCTCGGTCTCAGCCTCCCCTTCTGTAAAAGCAAGGGCCCTCTGGACTTCCAGGAAAGGAATCCAATAAAGTGAACTCTGGCAACTATTAAAGAATCTTTTCTTGCTGAGACATTTTCATTTTAACAGAAGCTCCTTAGAGTCCCGAAAGCTATTAAGACCTGTTGAAATGAGGCTATGGCTCGAATTTTAGATGCTGCCAATTGCAGAGGCGGAGAAGGGGTGGAGGGAGACATGGGAGGGTTTTCAAGTTCCTTAGAGTTTCCCCGGGGTGAGAGGCTGTGTGTCCTCATGGCCAGCCCTGCTTCAGCAGGTGACATCTCCTGGCATCCCAAGTAGGTGACACAATCTCAAACCATATTGGATCGGCACTGACAGTACTATTTTTTTTTTCTGTAAATCCACATGCCTCAGGGCTCATGCGTGTGTGTGTGTGTGTGTGTGTGTGTGTGTGTGTGTTCATGCACACACATCACAGAGCTGCAGGTGACTGGGTTGAGAGAGGGGGCAGCCATAGACATCAAACTCCAGAGTGCCTACAGAGCTCCAAACAGGCAGGTCTTCACGACATCCTTCTCTTCAACTAGAGCCAATGTGCTCAGGAGTGCAGGCACCACCACAGAAAACCGTGCCAAAAATAAGAGTGAACAGAGGTATAAAATCACTGAGCTTGGAGGGAACTTGAGGCCCACTTAGTCCATTGTTCTCAAAGTACAGTCCAGGATTGCCACCACCTGGAGCTTGTGAGACAAGCAGAGTCTCATCTACCAAAGGAACGTGATGAATCAGAATTTGTATTTAACAAGATCCCTGGTGTATATATACATACCACAACTTCCTTATCCATTCATCCGTTGACGGACTCTTGGGTTGTTTCCATGTCTTGGCTATTGTGAATAATGCTGCAATAAACACTGGGGTGCGGATATCTCTTCAACATCCTGTTTTCATTTCCTTTGCATATATATCCAGAAGTGGAATTGCTGGATCATACAGCAGTTCTATTTTTAATCTTTTGAGGGACTTTCATACTCTTTCCCCAGTGGCTGTACCAATTTACATTCCCACCAACAGTCTACAAGCATTCCCTTATCTCCACATCTGGAATTTGCATATCTATACGCAATGGACTATTATTCAGCCATGAAAAAGGAGGGAATCCTGTCATTTGCAATGACATGGCCCTTGAGGGCATTATGCTAAGCAAAAAAAAAGATAAATATTGTATGATATCATTTATATGTGGAATCTAAAAGAGCTGAGCTCGTAAAAATGAGAGTAGAATGGTGATTACTGGGAGCCTGGGGCAGGGGGGAACTGGGGAGATGATATTTAAGGCTCCAAACTTGGAACTAGTAGATAAATAAGTCCTGTAGGTCTAATGCCCAGCATCGTGATTACAGACAAGAATACTGTATCATAAACTTCAAAGTTGCTAAGAAACTAGATCTTACTTATTCCCACCACAAAAAAGAAATGATAATTGTGTGCTGTGATAGAGGTGTCAGCTAACGCTACAGTGGTGATCATACTGCAATATATAAATACATCAAGTCAACACGTTGTACAGCTTAAACTTACCTGTCAATTATATGTCAATGAAAATAAATTTTAAAATAAATAAATGAGATCCCTGGGATCCGAGGAACACTGTCCTAGTCCAACACCTTCATCTGCATTTGGAGGCAAAGTGAGGATCAGAGAGGGGCATGGTTTACCCCGTGTCACACAGCACATCAGGAGCAGAGCCTAGACAGGGACCCAGGCTTCCTTGCTGCCAGTGTGTCACGTGTTCTGGCTCTGTGTTTCGACACACCCTGCTTCCTTCTCTTGGACGCTCGGCTCTCTCCTCTGCAAAACCACGTGTGACCTACAAGACCCAAGAGGATCTCACCTCCCCACGGAAGATGGCCCCCAGAGACATCCTTGGTGGCAGAGTGAGGGTTGCTCTGTACTTTTAGTTCTGTCTCACAGGCTACTGTTCCCGCACAAGACCTGTTCAGACTTTGGAAAAGAATTCAGAGCTCTCCACGAGAGGAAGGCATTTGCTACAAAAGGTCAATAACAGAAGAAATACTCAGTGTACCAACTGTCCATCAGGGTCTAGGCAGGAAATCAGAATCCAGCTCAGATGGTTCTCGGGATTCGAATGAAGGGGCTATTTACAGAGCTGGGGGACAGGCTTAAGGAAACCTGTGAAGGATGGGAGGCCCCCAGGAACTAGCCTCCCTAGGCTTGAAGCAGCAAAGAAAGCAGTAGGGGAGTCCCAGCCTTGGGGGGGAGATGGGGAGGCTGGAGCCAAGGGTGAGAGGAGTGTCAAGAGTGATGCAACCGCGGCCAGACTTAAAATCCAAAGCAAGGAGGAAGCAGGGAGAAGGGCCTGACCCTGCTCTCTTCCTAACCTCCGACCTCCTGCTGTGCTGGCCTTTGGCTGAGCCCAGCTACAGATGAGAAAAGTGAGTCAGCGTGCCCAAGTTCACCCAGTGGGCGAGCCAGGATTCAAAGCCAGGCCACCTGGTCCCAGCATCCATGCCCTTAACCTTTCACTTTTCCCGTTTACGTTCATTCACTCAATTATCTACCATGTGCTGCTCAGTATTCCAGGCACTGTGGTTTCCAAATTCTGGGTTTTCCAAATTCTTTTCGAGACTTTTGTAATCAGAACACACTAAACACCGTTCCTGCTAAAAGGGAGAGCGTTTTCTCTGCTGTAGGACTCGATGGTGGGGGAGTGACAGCGGCTTTGGCTTTCGTGGAGGTGGATGGACAGACTGGTAGGAGAAAAGTCCAGGGGTTCTGACCAGTGTTGGATTCATGCTGCTCCCAGGGGCCTCTGCTGGGTCCTGGGTCACCAGCAGGGACCTTGACCTGGGGGTGGGCACCTGTGGCGGTGGAGGCCGGGCCTGGGCCCATGGGGCACGCTGGCCAGCCGGGGAGTTCTAAGGTCCAAAGCTCACTGCTATGGGAACTCCCGCCCCTGCAAACAGCCCCCAGCCTGGACGTTCTCAGATCTCTGCCAGAGGAAGCGTGACATCTGTGTCCCCATGAGGTCCTCACTCTCTAGAATGTCCTCCCTCGTCTCCCAGCTGGAAGGGCCCATGGGAGTCACCTGCTCTGTCCCCCTCATTTTACAGAGGGAAACTTGGGCGCAGGAGGAGACAAGGCTTGCCGAGGGCCCCATGGCCCGGCAGAAGCCAGATCCGAACCTTGGTTTCCCGGCTCCCAGCCCAGCACCCCTCCCTACCTCCGCAGTCAGAGTCCAGGGAGCAGATGCCCCCAGGCACACTGCTGCCAGGCTTTTGTCCTTGTTCTTTGCTGGCCTGGAATGGCTCTTCCAAAGGTCACATCGTCCTCATCCTTAGGGTCCCAGCTCAGCATGTCACCTCAGAGAAGCCTTCTCTGACCATCGCTTTGGAATGGCATTCCACTGATCCGGGTTCAAACCCCTGCTGGGTGACTATGGCTTAATCACTTCACCCCTCTGAGCCTCAGTTTTTTCAGCTCAAAACGAGACTTCAACACTCACCGTAATGGGCTGCTGCAGGGCCGAGAGGGGCTGTGTGGCATAACCAGCATGGTGGCCCGCACATCGTAGGCGCTCAATAAATGCTGCTTTCCTGCCAGTTCCCACCCGGAGCTGGAAGGATCACAGGACTCACAAGGCTCAGCCCTGCCCTCAGGAGCACTCAGGCCTCTTGCAGGGGGATTGGGGGGTGGGACACAGGAGCCCAGAACCTCAGCCTGATGGACAGAAACAAACGGACACAGAGGAGCAGAGAGGCCCCAGTGTGGGTTTCCCTGTGCTCAGCATGGGAAGTTCTGATCCCAACCCCAAATCCAGTGCCTTTTATGACCCACTGGGAAGAAACCCTGTCCCTCCTGCCACAGTCAGTGTATTGAGGCAGTCCAAAGACCCACCCAATTTCAAAATGAAGACACAGAGACCCCACCTTTTGATGGAAAGAGTATCAAAGAATTTGTGGGCATATTTTTAAAGTACCACAATTACAGAAAAGCAGAGAGTGGTTTAATGCTATGATGGAGAAAGTACAAAGGTTTCTGGGATCTCAGAGGAGGACCTTCCTCTAATCCAGGGAAATATTGAGGTGATCGGGGAAGGCTTCCTGGAGGTGGGGGCAAAACAAAACTCACGAATATAGGGAGTTCTTGGGAGGCTAGAGATCCCTACAAATTAAGCACAATCCCTACTATAAATTTTGTTTCCCAAAATAAAATTTTATTTTCTCTACTTACTGCAAATACAATATATCCCAACAAAATAAAAATTGAAATACCAGCAAACAAAAAGTTTTCCAAAACACTCATAATCCTGCCCATCCAACCAGAAACAATCCCTCGTAACTCCTTGCTAAGAATTTTCCAGATTGGCAAACGTGAGAATAGAACAAAGAAATAGAACCTCGCCCTATGATGCCATTGGCAATGGGCCCCTCATAAGCATCTTTCTGAAGTATCAAGAAATACATTTATTTCTACAGTCTCACTTTAAATGTATGAGAGTTAGTATACCCAGTGCGCTTTTGTTGAACGCCTTAGGGTCCCACTCTGACCTTGCCGATGTCACACGGAGCAGCAAAGGGCATCCTACTGCTGTGACATATTTCCACACTGACTTAATTATGTACTTAGAGTCAAGTTCCAGCAGTAGAATTACTGGGTCACTGGGCATGCAGGTGTTTAAGGATTTGCCAAGTTGCCTTCCAGAAGATTTTACCACTAGCAAGGCTTGAGAAGCCTGTTTTCCCATAGGGGATGGGAAGCAGGGGTGTGGGGCGGAGATTTCTTTTTCACATAAACAGGTGAGTATATAACTCAGCTGGCTTGGACTCCCAGCTCTGCCACCTGCCGGGTGTGTGAGCTTGAGCCGGTGACCCGGCCCCTCTGAGCCTCTATAAAACCGGGCCTTCCTGGAAATGAACGTGGGGTCTTTTTGTGGGAAGAGGGGACAAACAGTGTCACCTGGGCCCAGGCCAACCCATCCTCTCACCCGGGGCGGCGACAACAGGCTTTTAAGTATGACCCATGACCCCAACAGTGTTGCAAGCAGGTTCCAGTCACTAGGCCTCCCCTTCCTGATTCCAGGAACCCGCCTCACTCAGGAGCTGCCCCAGGGCTCAGGCCTCAGTTACTTAAGGGAGCTGGGCCCAGCCTGAGGCTGCGACAGACCTGGCCCAGCCCTCTGGGAGCCCAGGATGGGGACCTCGGCTGGGGCCCTGTCCTCCCTCCTGCTGGGAATACTGCTCACATCCACCCCGGGGGCCCTGGGTGCCAACCCTGGCCTGGTCGCCAGGATCACCGACAAGGGCCTGGAGTATGGTAAGGAGCTGTGGTTGTTGGCTGGACTTGGCTGACCCGCTTGGCCCCAGGCGGCGCTGGGTACGGCGGGGGACACAGAGGGGACTCTCTCCCTTGGGGTGGTGCAGGCTTCCCAGCCAGGCAAACCTGGCTCGGGTTCTGGCCTCGTCACCCAACCCCTGGGCCACTTGGGCACGTTACTAGTCTTAGCTGGGTTCCCCACTAGCCAACAGAGATAAAGATTTGGGTGCGAGTAGTTGATTTGGGAGATGATTCCGGGAAACACTGTAAGAGAGTAGTGATGTGAGATGAGAAAGGCAAGGTGGCCAGGAGAGGCGTATCATTAAACCAGCTACCGCCTCAGTGATGGGAACAGTTCCGCTGGAAAATTTTTGCTCGAGTTTGAAAACATATGCCTTAAAACTAGATGTCAGGGACTTCCCTGGCAGTCCAGTGGTTAAGACTCTGCACTTCCAGTGCAGGGGGCACAGGTTTGATCCCTGGTCGGGGAACTAAGATCCCACACGCTGTGCAGCACAGCCAAAAAATAAACAAAAAACAAAAAAATATATATTAAAAAAAAAAGAAAACTAGGGACTTCCCTGGGGGAGCAGTGGTTAAGAATCCGCCTGCCAATGCAGGGACATGGGTTCGAGCCCTGGTCCAGCAAGATCCCACATGCTGCGGAGCAACTAAGCCTGTGTGCCACAACTACTGAGCCCGCGTGCCACAACTACTGAAGCCCGCACGCCTAGAGCCCGTGCTCCGCAGCAAGAGAAGCCACCGCAATGAGAAGCCCGCCTACTGAAACGAAGAGTAGCCCCCGCTCGCGGCAACTAGAGAAAGCCCAAGTGCAGCAACGAAGACCCAACGCAGCCAATAAATAAATAAATTTTAAAAATTGATGTCAGAATGGTGGTTACCACCCGGAAGGGGCACAGGGAGCCTGCAGGGGTGCTGGGAATGAATGCCCTGCATCTTGCTCTGGGCGGTGGCTACATGGGTGCATAAACATGTAAAAATTACCTGGCAATACCTTTAAGATTAGTGCCCTTTAGGTTACACCTCTACGGATGTTATACCTCAGTTTTAAAGAATTGGAATATAGTTGATTTACAATATTGTGTTAGTTTCAGGGATACAGCAAACTGATTCAGGCTTTTTTTTTTTTTGGCAGATTATATTCCATTATAGGTTACTACAAGATACTGAATATAGTTCCCTGTGCTATACAGTAGATCCTTGTGTATCTATGTTATGTGCAGCAGTTTGTATCTGTTAATCCCATACTCCTAATTTGTCCCTCCCCCACACCTTTCATAACCATGCTGTTTTCTATGTCTGTTTGTTTCTGTTTTGTATATAGATTCATTTGTAGTATTTTTTTAAAAGATGCTAAAACAAAGCCTCAGAAATAAACTGTCCAAGGGGCAAGGGATCTAGGGTATTTATATACTGCTCCCCTCAGCACTGGATGGGGGGCTGCTCCCCACATTTATGGAGGTTCGATTGCCTTATCTGTTCACTGGGGTCATAACATTCCCTCAGGTAGAGCTGTTGGGAGCCCAGATTGGCTGGGGACAGAGAGAGGGAAATCAAGGAAGGGTTCTTGGAGGAGGTGAGGTAGAAAAGATACATTAACCAGGGACAAGAGATAGCATTTTCGCAGAGACCGGCTCATGCATTTGCTGGAGGGAGGACTGCAACGTGGTATGAGGCAGAGTCGGGGAGACCACTGGTCATCTGTGTATACACACCCTCCCTGAGGGCAGAATCCTGGGTCTCACATACCTCAGATAAACAGAAGGTCCTACCGAATGCTGTTTATACTGAAACGCTAGATCAGGCAAAATTTGCCTTTTGCTCCTTTCCGCTGTGTAAATGTAACCAGTCCTCCAGAGTTGGACATTTTGGTCCTTTCTATATACATACATATATATATATATATATATATATATATTTTTTTTTTTTTTTTTTTTTTCGGTACGCAGGCCTCTCACTGTTGTGGCCTCTCCCGTTGCGGAGCACAGGCTCTGGACGCGCAGGCTCAGCGGCCATGGCTCACGGGCCCAGCCGCTCCGTGGCATGTGGGATCTTCCCGGACCAGGGCATGAACCGCTGCCCCACCAGGGAAGCCCCTTTCCATACTTTTAATGACACAAACCCTGCATTTACTGAGTACCTGATGTGTCAGGCACCAAGCAAGGGTGCTTTTTTAAATAAATTAAATTTAATTAATTAATTTATTTTTTAACATCTTTACTGGAGTATAGTTGCTTTACGTTGCTGTGTTAATTTCTGCTGTATAACAAAGTGAATCAGCTATACATATACATATATCTCCACATCCCCTCTCTCTTGCGTCTCCCTCCCTCCCACCCTCCCTATCCCACCCCTCTAGGTGGTCACAAAGCACGAGCTGATCTCCCTGTGCTATGCGGCTGTTTCCCACTAGCTAGCTATTTTACATTTGGTAGTGTATATATGTCACTGCTACTCTCGCACTTCGTCAGAGCTTCCCCTTCTCCCCCTGTGTCCTCAAGTCCGTTCTCTATGTCTGTGTCTTTATTCCTGCCCTGCAACTAGGTTCATCAGCACCATTTTTTTAGATTCCACATATGTGTGTTATTTGTTTTTCTCTTTCTGACTTACTTCACTCTGTATGACAGACTCTAGGTCCATCCACCTCACTACAAATAACTCAATTTCGTTTCTTTTTATGGCTGAGTAATATTCCATTGTATATATGTGCCACATCTTCTTTATCCATTCATCTGTCAGTGGACACTTAGGTTGCTTCCATGTCCTGGCTATTGTAAATAGAGCTGCAATGAACATTGTGGTACATGACTCTTTTTGAATTATGGTTTTCTCAGGGTATATGCCCAGTAGTGGGATTGCTGGGTCATATGGTAGCTCTATTTTTAGTTTTTTAAGGAACCTCCATACTGTTCTCTATAGTGGCTGTATCAACTTACATTCCCACCAACAGTGCAGGAGTGTTCCCTTTTCTCCACACCCTCTCCAGCATTTATTGTTTGTAGATTTTTTGATGATGGCCATTCTGACCAGTGTGAGGTGATACCTCATTGTAGTTTTGATTTGCATTTCTCTAATGATTAGTGATGTTGAGCATCCTTTCATGTGTTTGTTGGCAATCCGTATATCTGCTTTGAAGAACTGTCTGTTTAGGTCTTCTGCCCATTTTTGGACTGGGTTGTTTGTTTTTTTGATATTGAGCTGCATGAGATGCTTGTATATTTCAGAGATTAATCCTTTGTCCATTGCTTCATTTGCAAATATTTTCTCCCATTCTGAGGGTTGTCTTTTCATCTTGTTTATGGTTTCCTTTGCTGTGCAAAAGCTTTTAAGTTTCATTAGGTCCCATTTGTTTATTTTTGTTTTTATTTCCATTTCTCTAGGAGGTGGGTCAAAAAGGATAAGCAAGGGTGCTTTTTATCCTGTCAGCCCCTTTTTGCTTTGCAATGATCTCTTTTAACCCTCATGCCATCCCAATGAGGAAAGTATTATTATCATTGCTATTTGACCGACGGAGAACACCGAGATTGAAAACTTGCTCAAGGTCACCCACCTAGAAAGGTGCCAACACCAGAATCTTAGCCCTAAAATCCTTACAGTCTATTCTACACAGGCTAGATGCCATGAAGGACAGGAAAGAGGGCCACCCTCCAAGCACACAGCACTCCCTCTCAGAGCTGCTGACAAAGACATTGTGTCCTCATCCATAACATGGGCATGAACATAACTACCCCACCAGAAATGCAGTGATGCCCCTGTGTGTTTCTCTTGCTACTTGGTGCTCTAGAGGGGCTCAATAACCTGCAACTGCAATTAATGCTAATCAGGAAGTAGACCTCTTTCCCCAGGGCAGGTGGGAGCCACTGAAGTGTTTAGAGGGAGGGAGGCAGGCTGACTACGCTGACTCCCAGCTTTTTCCCATCCACAGTGGCCCAAGAGGAGCTGGTGGCTCTGCAGAGTAAACTGCATGATGTCACACTGCCCGACTTCAGCGGGGACGCCAAGATCAAATACCTCGGCAATGCGCACTATGAATTCCACAGGTGGGGCTCTGAGGTGACTGGGCAGGGGCCGGGGGGTCCAGAGAGGAAGGGAGGGAGAGCCCCAGGACTGGCTCGGGACGTCTCTGGGGCAGATGGTGGGATGGTTCCTCGCAGAATTCAGAGGGAAGTTTTGGGAGGAACTTGGGCCCCTTCATTCATTCATACAACAAATATTAATGAAGACCCGCTAGCTGTGTGACCTGAGCCTCAGCTTCCTTATCTGTAAAATGGGGATAATTTGCTGCCTCTTTGGAGTGATAATCCAGGCTCTGGCCTGGCCACTGGATGTAGCCTGGAAGGGAAGCTAGACCTTAAACATTGTTTATTAAATTTTAGATGTAGTAGCCCTCTTAGCCCTGAGGTTGGCACATCTGGAGGAGTCAGCTAAAGTTTCCTGGATGCAGTGGCATTTGAGCTGAGTCTTCAAAGGATATTTAGACCTGAGCAGCTGATGCTTTTTTAAAAAAGGGCATCAAACACTTTTTGAAGGATTGACAATGGAACGGGGGCAATTGAGCCCACAGCTCATCACGCACCTCTCTGCTCACCACTGATGGCTTCATTCAGTCCTTTTTTTATTCAGTCCATCAGTAAACATCTATTGGGCACCTACTGTGTACCGGGCAAAGAAGATGGAACTTGACCATTCTCTTCCCACTGTTGGCTCCACAATCCACGTCATCTTGGTTTGCTTCTCTCAGCCCTTTTTTGTCTCTTCTTGAGGCTGCCTTCGGCCTCTTCTGAATCCGATTCCCCCACCTGGAGGTGTGGAGGAAAGTGATGATGGGGTGCATCTATGCACCCTGCTCAGGATCCCAGCCAGGGGCACATGAGCTCTGATCCTGACTGTGCAGCTTTGGGCAAATGCATCCCTTCTGAGAGGTTCTATGTCCCCCTCTGTAAAAAGGGAACCTGAACAGTGCTGAACCCACCTGTGAGACAAACTGACATAATGCATGTAAAGTACTTGGCATGGCCGCCTGGTCAGCGCAGGGCACACAGCAGGTACGTGTGGGGAGCCAGAAGCCTGTCTGATGCAGGCTCAGCTGGTCTAGTCCCCGTAGGATGGGGGCGAGAGCAAGACCCCTGCTGAGGCTGGACCTGCCTCTGCCTCCGGGCTGATGCCGCTTCTGTGGGTCTCTCTCCAGCCTGAACATCCACAGCTGTGAGCTGCTCGGCTCTGCTCTGAAGCCCCTCCCCAGCCACGGCCTGCATTTCTCCATCTCCGACTCCTTCATCAGAGTCAAGGGCAAGTGGAAGGTGCGCAAGCGGATACTGTAAGTTGACTCTGCTTCCAGGCCCTCGGAACCTTGGCTTTGGCTTTCATTCCACCCTTCCTGGGTCCAAGGTGTTCCTAGCTTCCCCCACAGCAGACCCCAAGGCAAGAATTCAAGTGCAAGTACTTTATCTGGGGAGCGACCTAAGGAAACATAGAGGGGGTGTGCAGAAGTGAGGTGGGGAAGAAGGAGGTCAGCTTGGCGGCTACCGGAGCTCAACCCTCCCAGGGACCCCTGGGGACAGTGTAGGCAGAGCACACCTCTGAGGTTCCCCAACCTCCTGTTTGCCATTGGTCAAGGGTAGCTCTCAGGGGCACGACCTCTCCAGCACTTTGAACTGTTCTCTGACCTCTGAGGTCCTTGGATGGAAGGTGGGTGAGTCTCCTTGGGCTGCCATAATGAAATGTCACAGACTAGGGTGTTCAACCAACAGAAATTTATTTTCTCACACTTCTGGAGGCTGCAAGTCCAAGATCAAGATGTGGGCAGGTTTAGTTTCTTCTGAGACTTCTTTCCTGGGCTTGCAGATGCCTGCTCTGTTGCCATGTCCGCACGTGGTCATCCCTCCATGAGCCAGCACCCCTGGTGCTTCTCTGTGTGTCCAAATCTCCTCTCCTTAGAATGACAGATTGGACTCTAGCCCACCCTAATGGTCTCATTTTAACTGAATCACTGTCTCAAATACAGTCACATTCTTGTTACTGAGGGACCTTCAACATTTGAATCTGGGGGGACACAGTTCAGCCCATAACAGGAGGGCAACTATGGGTGACCTGACCATACAGACACTGGAGACCTGCCCTGTCCTACACAGTAGCCTCTGGCCACATGTCCTTACTAAATACATGAAAAGTGGCTGGAACAGATGGGGATCTGTCGTAAGTGTGAAACACCATATTTGAAGATTCAGCACAAAAAAGAACATAAGAAATCTCATTAATAATTTTTACATTGATCACATGTTGAAATGATAATCATATACTATTAAAATGATTCTCACCTTTTTCCTTTTTTTAATGTGGCTGCTAGAAAGTTTTAAATTACCCACGTAGTTCACATTATATTTCTGTTGCACAGCACTGCTTTAGAAAGATGCTCAGTATATAGGTCACCTATATTTGCATATTTATTCAATTTCCATGACAGGAATGAGGCCATACTCTTCAAGATCTCTTATATGAGCATACGAATATCTACCTCATTCTTTTTTTTAACTTTTTTTTAAGATTTTTTTTTTTTTGATGTGGGCCATTTTTAAAGTCTTTATTGAATTTGTTGAATTTGTTTCTGTTTTATGTTTTGGTTTTTTGGCCACGAGGCATGTGGGATCTTAGCTCCCCGACCAGGGATCAAACCAGCACCCCCTGCACTGGAAGGGGAAGTCTTAACCACTGGACCACCAGGGAAGTCCCTGTAATATTTTCATTGAGGTGAAATTCACATAACATGAAATTAACCATTTTAAAGTATACAATTCAGTGGCATCTAGTACATTCACAACGTTGTGCAACCACCACCTCTACCTAGTCCCACAATATTTCCATCACCCCAAAAGATGCTCCACACCTATTAAGCACTAACTCCCCATTTCCCCCTCCCCCAGTCCTGGGCCACCACCAACCCGCCTCTGTCTCTATGGATTTGCCAATCCGGGACATATAAATGAAATCGTATAGTATGTGACATTTTGTTTCTGGCTTTTGTCATGTAGATAATATTTTTGAGGTTTATCCACACTACAGCATGCATCAGTGCTTTATTCTTTTGTATGGATGGGTAATATTTCACTGTATAACTAGACCACATTTGGCTTCATTCTTTTTAAAGGCTGCATAGCATAGATGCCCACAACTTATGGAACCTATCCCAACTAGTTGACATTTAAGGTTGTCTCCTCATTTCTTGCTATTACCCATGATGCTTCAGTGAGCTGCCCCACACATACATCTTGACTGGACGAGCCACAGAGTAAAGACGTAGAAGTAAAATAACTGGGCCAAAGGTTTGTGGTTAAAATCAGGATAGATCCCACCAGCTTGTGTTCTAGATGTGCTTTCCCAACCGGTGTTTTGTTTTCCCATATCTTCACAAGCACTGGGTATGAAAACTTCTAAACTTTTTATCAACCTGTTAGGTGAAAACTGACATCATTGTTATTTTCACTTTTAATAACTTCTCATGTGCTTATTTGCAATTGAACTTCCTGTTCATATCTTTGATCCCTTGTTTTTCCTTTTGTCCTTTCCTTATTTCTTTGTATAGCCTTGTTCTTTGTGTATTAAGGAAATTAACTCATATATTAGCCCACATGTCATGGAAATTAGCTCTTTGCCTGGATCAAGAAGCAATTTTTTTTTTTTTACTTTGCGTATGGAATTTTTTTGTTGCTGTTCACTAAAGTTTTAATTTTCAGTGCTGGCAAGTTTATCCACCATTTCCTTTAGGGCTGCTGAGACTTAGATCTAACCTAGAAAGGCTTTTGCCCATCCCTGACCATAAGTAAATGAACCCAAGCTTTCTTCTTGATCTTTTATGGTCTTATTTGTAATAAATCTTTGCTTTGTAATAAATATTTGTAATAATTTTTGTAATTAAATTTTTACTGCAGCTTCACTTATTTGGGGGTAAGAATTGAGATTTATATTTTCCCCCCAAATGGTGGCCGACCCTAGTCTAGGAATCAATTACTACTTCTCTTATCTCCTCTAGGAAACTAGATGGCTCCTTTGATGTGACAGTCAAGGGCATCACCATTTCAGTCAATCTTCTCTTGGGCAGCGACCCCTCTGGGAGACCCAAGGTCGCTGTTTCTAGCTGCAGCAGCGACATCCGTGATGTGGATGTGCACGTGTCGGGAGATTTGGGGTAGGTCACCATCGGGACACTCACCAGCTTGACCCCTGGCTGCAGCCAGAGGCCCATTTAGCCCAAGGCCTGGTCACCCATAAGCATGAGGGTCCAGGCGTAATGCATGGGTATATCACGTGCACTTGGAGGTAATTCTTTGGGGGACCTGCTGAAATTAACAGAAGCAGATTTAAGCTCGGAGTACTGGTGTGCCATTGCCACCAAAAGACAAACTTCACCACCAACAGGCAAGTGCAGTCTGGCTACTGAAGAAACACGAAGGCTTTTGGCCAAAGGAGAGTTTGTGGAAAATATATAAACCCTGGAGCAAGTCTTTTCAAGTCTCAGTTTTGTTGATTAGAAAAACATGGGTTCTCCAGCCCCTCCCCCAAATCTACTGACTTTGGGGCACAGCAGGGGGCTGGGATGCCAGATGCACTGAATCAGTGAGTGTGCTGGGAATTAAGACTCTGCATATTCATCCCATCCAGGGTTCTGGGACACAGCAGGGGACCAGAATGGGGTGGGGAGGGCTCCCTCGGGGACTGGCCTGGCTCTCCCTCCTGCCCCACTGTCCCTGCGTTCAGTGGCACACACTGTGCTTCTCTCCCCAGGTGGCTGCTGAATCTCTTCCACCATCAGATCGAGTCCAAGTTCCGAAGAGTATTGGAGAGCAAGGTAAGAACGTCCAAGCGGCTGGCGCTGCCGAGCCACTCGAGGGGCTGGGCCCAAGTCCTTCATGGGCTCTGGCCTCGAACAGCCCTAGGGGCTGGCCCAGGCACACTTGGGCTCAAGGCCCAGAGAGGACAAATCAAGGTCATGAAGCTGGTGTGCGGCAAAGCTGGGGGCAAAATGTAGGCCTCTGGACTCCGAGTCTATCCAGTTAGACAGAAAAGGGTTAGATGCTTGGCCAAGGGGCCAAATGGGGCTGCTTGGCTTTGCTCACTGCCCGCCCCGGCCCTGCAGGCCACAAACGCAAAAAAGAAAATCAACACCTAGGTGGCTTCAGAGACCAAGCAGGAACCTTTGGGAGTGTGTGGACCAGGTGGGAGTTCTGGTTCCTACCTGGGCGATGAGCACCTGCTTTGTACGCGGAAGCAGCAACAGAGTGTCGGTTCTTCCCGTTAAAAAAATTATGTGAAATGTCCAAATTTTGGAATCTCTGGCTCAAAGAAAGAGGTTTCATGTTAACTTTCAGTTCTCGCACTCACTCACTTCACCCCAAAATCCCATTTCTGGGGTATCATATACCTGGAGCTGTGTCTGTAGCAATGACTGTGCTTGGGAAGGAGAAAGTAACAGAGGAAAAAACAGGCGCACACACCGCTCTTGGTACAACATCTGGTTTGGCTTTGAGTGCCTCCTGGTGGTTGAAGAGAGAATAGCATGCAGACCCCACAGATTGGATGTAGCAAGCTGCCTTCTGTTCCCTGTCTTATCCTGGTGTCCTGGGGTCTAGGTGAGCTTGGGAAATATGCCAGCCTCCTTCTCAAGCACCCCATTGCCATGTTGCCATGCCTTTCTGAGTGGGACATAATATTCTTCAGTGGTTTGGATTTATACTCCCCTGTTGATGATGGAGATAATAATGATTAATAATAATAATATATAAAAATAATATCATATTACAATTAATAATAATATAATAATTATCAGGGTAATAAGTTACCCTGATAATTATTATTTTGATAAATTAATATAATTAATGTTATACAGAATGTGTCACTCTATATAACTATTCTTATTTATAATAATAATGGTGGTTATTTGTTGAGCCTGTGGTTTGGCTAAGAATAATGTACTAATCACTTCACATAGGCAATGCCGCTGGATCTTAACCACAGCCTCTGAAGGAGATACCGTTTCCCACGTTTGAGGGAGAAGGCTCTGAGCGTGGAGTAACTTGTTCGGTGGTCACCTTGTTGACAGGAGGCTAGGTCAGGATTTGAATTTCCTGGAGCTGGGAGCAGCTTGTACCAAAGGCCTTGTGGGGGCTGGTGTCTCAGGAAAGATGGAGATCTCTCTCCCCTGACCCCTGATCTTTTTTTCTTAAATTTATTTAGTTATTTATTTTGGCTGCGTTGGGTCTTTGTTGCTGTGCGTGGGCTTTCTCTAGTTGCGGTGAGCGGGAGCTACTCTTCGTTGTGGTGCGCGGGCTTCTCGTTGCAGTGGTTTCACTTGTTGCAGAGCACGGGCTCTAGGCGCACGGGCTTCAGTAGTTGTGGCACGTGGGCTCACTAGTTGTGGCTCGCGGGCTCTAGAGCGCAGGCTCGGTAGTTGTGGCACACGGGCTTAGTTGCTCAGCCGCATGTGGGATCTTCCCGGACCAGGGCTCAAACCCGTGTCCCCTGCATTGGCAGGCGGATTCTTAACCACTGCGCCACCAGGGAAGTCCTGACCCCTGATCTTTATAGGGCTTCAGAAATCTTTCTCCCGGGGCAACTAAGAGCCTGGTGCAGGACCGTTCGGCTTCCCCATTGAGGGAGGGATGTGGTATCTGACTAGCAGGGCTAAGAATAATGAGTCCTTGCTGAGTGCTTACTCTCTGGGACATACACACTCCTCTTCTTATAACCTCACCCCACCCCCGCCAAACACCCTGGAAAGTACTGGGCCTTGTCACTGTATCCTGAGGTGAGGACCCCAAAGCAGAGAGAGATTCTGCAAAGGTCACACATCCAGTGGAGGCTTAGCAGGATTTGAACCCAGGTTTTCAGACTTCCCTACTACACCCTTAACCACTGCCCCAACCTGCCTCTCTGGGAGACCTTACTGCGTGTCTGGAGCCGAAGCACCTGAAGGCCTCCCTTCCCCCATTGGGTGAGGTCGACAGAGTTTCCTGGCTCCTTTGAAACCAACCATGAAGGTTCCTCACCACCTCTTTCCTTTATTTCTGGCAGCTCCCCACTACCAAACTCTTCTCCCAGAAACTAGGCCAGCTGCAAAGGGAGGTAAAGATTTCACCCCTTGTCTGCCCAACCCCCAGCCTAGTCCTTCCCCACAACCCTGTGCCTGATTTATGCCTGCTCACCCTTTAGCTTGCCCTTCAAATGCCACCTCTTCAAGGGAGCCATCGGTGACTCCCTCACTAGGCCAGGGACCCATCCATGCTCTTGGACCCCCCTGCCCATGTGCCCCTCCCTCCACCGTATCTGTGCATCCGTTTGCACCACAGGTGATAGCTGGTTAATCAAAAGAGCTGTTTAAAGTGAGGACTCACTCATACACACCTGAACAAAGAAAATATTTACATATGAATCCAATGTTTTAAGATACAGTAAATGTAAATGCAGTTGACCCAGGCCCAGAACTGTTCTTTGCAAACAGTCTCTTGATTGGCATTGCACTGTCCTTCTTTCATTCAACAGGCATCTGCTACAAATTCCAGCTCAGATTTCTTTAACCACAATGAGAATCTAAAGACATTTGCAAAGCAATCCCAATGCAGAATCCTTCTAGATTTTTATGATTGTCTTCCTTGTAAGCTTTTCTGGTCCACACCAATTTACCAGCATTTTCTTTAAGCAACTCACCTATCCAAAACACTTACCATAGGTTTTTGGGAATTCCCTGGTGGTCCAGTGGTTAGAACTCCGCGCTTTCACTGCCGAGGGTGTAGATTTGATCCCTGGTCAGGGCACTAAGATTCCTCAAGCCCTGAGGCATGGCCAAAAAAAAAAAAAAAAAAAGAAGAAGAAGAAGGAAAGAAAACGTAGGTTTTCATAGAAACGACTCTTGTCTCAGTCGTATTTCATGGGTTTACATAAGAAATAATTTGAGAGATTGCAATAACAAGGAAAGCAAACAGGTTAGAGAACACACATTTCCTTTTCTTGAGACGCACGCCGTTCAACTGGGGTAAAAAATTCTGAGTGCTTAGTGTGTGCGGTAGTCCTCTGGATGGGAGGGTTCAGTCTTCCATGGGCAGCAGGGGAAGTGGGGACTATTGATCAATCCAGCTAACCTGTTAAGTGATGACATTTAAGAAGTATCTGCATTAAGTATACACTTATTTGTGTGGCCATTGCTACTTATTGTCTAGTTCTGCTATTTCAACTCTAGACCCTGGGAGACCAGGGCATCCCAAAGGCAAAGGTCCTTCATGATGGAGTTTCAGGCAGCGCCTCTAGCCATGTCCCCTCATCCGCTGTGTAGGTGACTACCTAGCTCCGATTTCCAGTCCTGGGATGGACTTTGACAGGACCAGCTGGACCCTATTGGGGTCGACATGGGGGCCGACATGTTTTTGATCATTTCTACTTTCTCAGTACATCATAAGCACTTATACATTTTTGTAGAATCAATGACCAGTTAGCAAATAAGTGAAATAATGGAACTAAGGCAATTAGCACAGGGCCAGACCAAAGCCAGGGAACTCACTCAGGCTTTCTCTTCCCATATTTTTCAGATTTGCAAAATAATCCAGAACTCGGTGACCTCTGACCTACAGCCTTACCTCCAAACTCTGCCAGGTAGGACACCCCACCCATCCCTGGGATACTTGATTTTTACTAATTTTTATAAGTGCATACAGGTACCTTATAAAACCTTACATGGAAGAGAAGTGTTGAAAGTTAAAATTAAAATCCCCTTTTCTCCCCAAATTTTCTTCCAAGAGGTAACCTATTTCCTTTGAATGTTCAAATATAAATATACACATACATAAACATATGACTATACATTCACATATGTATTCCTTTTGTTCATGAATATATGTGAATATGCATAATTATGAATATATATGTTAGTCTATAATAATAGAGACATTGTTCTTTTGTAACTTGTATACTTTGGAGATCTTTCTACATCAGCACATATAAATTGATCTCATTTTTTAAAACTTTTGTGTAGAAGTTAATACGGAGAGAAAAGTGCTCAAATCATAAGTGAAGAGTTTTTAGAAACTTTTCACGAACTGATCACATGCACGTACCAGCTTCCAGATCAATATACAGAACACGACTGGCCTTTCAGAGTCCTCCCGTGTCTCCTTCTGACACTGCCCACCCCTCAGGGTGACCAGTAACCCAGCTTCTGCTAGCAAAGATTAGCTTTGCACTTTGTACATCAATGGAACCATACAGTAGAGTCTTTTATCAAGAGCTGGAGGCTTTCTCTATTCAACTTTTTTTTTAAAGGATACACATTTTATTTATTTATTTATTTTATTTATTTATTTTTGGCTGCATTGGATCTTTGTTGCTGCGCGCAGCCTTTCTCTAGTTGCAGCGAGCAGGGGCTACTCTTCGTTGCGGTGCACGGGTTTCTCATTTCGGTGGCTCCTCTTGTTGCGGAGCACGGGCTCTAGGCGTGTGGGTTTCAGTAGTTGTGGCACGCGGGCTCAGCAGTTGTGCCGCACGGGCTTAGTTGCTCTGCGACATGTGGGATCTTCTCAGACCAGGGATCGAACCCATGTCCTCTGCACTGGCAGGCAGATTCTTAACCACTGTGCCACCAGGGAAGCCCTATTCGACTTTAAAATATGAGGTCAATCCATATTGTTGCATATCGTGAGTTCATTCTCCTTCTGTGTAATCCACCGTGTCCATGTCCCTCCATTTATTTATCTATTGTACTATTGAAGCCCATTTGGGTAGTTTCAGTTTTAGACCACTGTGGGTAGGTGCTGTGAACATTCTAGCTCCTGTGGATGCATGTCTTTGGGTATATACCCAGGAGAGAAATTACAGGTTCTTGTGGTGCACATAGGTTCAGCCTTAGCAGATCCTGCCAAACAGTTTTCCAAAGTGGTTTTAATAGACCTCTTTTTTTTTTTTCCCTTTGGCCACGCCACGTGGCTTGCAGGATCTTAATTCCCTGACCAGGGATTGAACCTGTGCCCCCTGCAGTGTAAGCACAGAGTCCTAACTACTGGACCATGGGGAATTCATTTTAACAGCTGCACAGTGTTCTATCTTAATGGATGTCTCCATTTATTTAATAAGTCCCCAGCTGCTGGATAGGTAGGTTTGTTGCCATCCTTTGCTATTGCCAACAGTGGGGCAGGGAGCGCCTCACACCACCTCTTCCCCTTCAAATGTAGCAAGTGGAGGCCCCGGATCTCGGCTACACACATAAAGTTGGCAGAAACAGGCCCTGGCAAATTGTTGAGGTGTTCTCTCATGCCTTGGCCCCCACGTCCTCCACACTCACCTGTTGACATTCCCCTTCAGCAGAGACCCAGGCAGGCACAGACACCCAAGTGCTTGGGACAGAAAACTCCCGTCCCTCCAGGGCCTTGGAGGGGAGTCTCTGGGCCCTTTGGACATGGCCCAGCCTTCCTGGTTATTTGGTTCGTACTGGTAGGAGGCTGGTTTCCTGGAAGATCAAGGTCTCGGTTGTAAGCTTGGGGAGCAATAGCTTTGGCTGGAGAGTTTTTCCTATTGTGTGGCTTCCTAGGTGTGGAAGGGCTGCCAGACCTGGGTTCCTCCTGCCCTCAGGGTATGTGTGTGTGTGTGTCTATGTGTCTGTGTGTGTGTGTGTGACTGTGTGTCTGAATATGTGAGACTCTGGAAACTGCTCAGGCTCTGGGCTAAGCATACCAGCCCCCTTGTGGCTAAATCACCAGTGGAAGCGAAGAACCCATGTCAACTCTTTCTTGGCAAAGGAGTTCTTTGCCCCCAGCACTGGGCTGGGTGGAGGGTCTTAAGGTGGAAGGGCAGGGGGCTCTGAAGAAAGTCACAGAGAGTGTGGGTCAGCCAGAGCCCTCACCCCTTCTCACTCGTCTGCCTCCTAATTCTGCCCTTCCCCCGTTCAGTCACCATGGAGATGGACATTTTCGCTGGGATTGATTACAGCTTAATGGAGGCCCCTCAGGCAACAGCGGAAATACTGGACGTGATGCTTAAGGTAAAAGGGTCTGGGGCGGGGGGCTTGGGCGGGTCCAGGCCCAGTGCGGGGTCGCCTCAGGGTCAGCCCTTCCTGGGGCCTCTTGTTCTCCTGGCTTCAGATCTGTCCTCATCTCCCTGTTGTTCCCAGATTGCTGCGGGGTGTTCCCAGAGCCAGGATCCTCCCACGGTGTCTTTTTTTGTTTTTTTAAGCTTTTTTTTTTTTTTTTTTGGCTGTGCCTGTAGCTGTGGCGCACGGGCTTAGTTGCTCCGCGACGTGTGGGATGTTCCCGGACCAGGGCTCGAACCTGTGTCCCCTCCATTGGCAGGCGGATTCTTAACCACTGCGCCACAAAGGAAGCCCCTCCCACGCTGTCTGACATCACTTAGGCCTTGAAACTTCCCTTCCCCCTTCCTCCCCTCTTTCACCTTTCCCACCAAGCAGGTGAGGTCAATCAGAGCTGGCCCTCAGTGGTGTAGAGGAGCTGGCCAGGAGGTCCTATAGGTTAATAGACCAAAGCTTCTGCAGATCGTTTCATTAAGGGATTCTGGATACACACTTTGATCCAAAGGAAAACATCCTTTTCATTTTTTAATTTTTATTGGATTATAGTTGATTTACAATGTTGTGTTAGTTTCAGGTATACAGCAAAGTGTATCAGTTATACATATACATATATCCTCTTTTTTTTTATGTTGGGGGTAGGAGTTTTATTAATTAATTTATTTATTTTTGCTGTGTTGGGTCTTCGTTTCTGTGCGAGGGCTTTCTCTAGTTGTGGCAAGCGGGGGCCGCTCTTCATCACGGTGCGCGGGCCTCTCACTATCACGGCCTCTTGTTGCGGAGCACAGGCTCCAGACGCGCAGGCTCAGTAGTTGTGGCTCACGGGCCCAGTTGCTCCGCAGCGTGTGCGATCTTCCCAGACCAGGGCTCGAACCCATGTCCCCTGCATTAGCAGGCAGATTCTCAACCACTGCGCCACCAGGGAAGCCCCCTTTTTTTTCTTTTTTTAAGATTCTTTTCCCATATAGGTCATTACAGAGCATTGAGTAGAGTTCCCTGTGCTATACAGCAGGTTCTTATTAGTTATCTCTTTTATATATAGTAGTGTGTATATGTCGGTCCCAATCTCTCAATTTATACCTCCTTCCCTTATCCCTTGGTAACCATAAGTTTGTTTCCTACATCTGTGACTCTACTTCTGTTTTGTAAATAAGTTCATTTGTACCCTTTTTTTTTAGATTCCAAGGAAAACTTATTTAATGGTGGAGTTTCAGGCAGTGCCTCCAGTCCATGTTCCCTCATCAGACTCTGTAGGCAACTACTTAGCTCAGATGTCCAGCCCTGGGATAGACTTAGAAAAGTTCAAATGGATTCTATCTCTCTCTCCAGGGTGAAATTTTTAGCCGTGATCACCGCTCCCCGGTTGCCTTCCTTGCGCCTGTCATGAGCCTTCCAGAAGAACACAGCCGAATGGTCTACTTTGCCATCTCTAATTATGTCTTCAACACCGCCAGCCTAGTTTATCACAAAGTGGGATACCTGAACTTTTCCATCACAGATGACATGGTGAGAATCATAGCACAATATCTCCCACAAATGACACTGTCTCCTTCCTTCTTTCCTTTCCACACATTTACATCAGTGAAATAGTAAATTATGACTAAGAAGAAATATCAAGAGCAGGAAAATATAAGTTAGTACGATTTCCCTTTTCACTTTGGCTGCCAGAGAGCTCAAAGTCAAAGTTCTTTCTCCCCTAGAACAATTGTGGAAGACTTTGTGGCTTGCTTGTCTGTCTTTTACTTTTCCCTCCAGACTCGATCTGTTATTCTAATTCATACTTTCTTTCATCCTGATGGTCTGTGGAGGTTTTAAAAAAGATTTTAGTGAATGGGGCAGGACAATAGATACACTGATAAATGCAAAAGTTACATAGAATAGAAAATAAAGACCAAGTTAAAAGTAAAGCACAATTTTATAAAGACACTGGGCCCCCAAATTGATTTTTTTTAATATCACGAATTTGTGCAGGAGCTTCCTGTAGCCAAAATGGAAAGGGTACATGATTTAGTGATTCACAGCAAAAAGGAGAGACAAAGTCTTCCGAGCACTTAGCGCTGAAATAACTGTCTCTTTGTATAAAGAGATGTGGCTTTGTATGAAGGTTACTGAATTTTAGAGTGGATCACGTGGTTAATATTTCTTTCCGTTTCTTTAATATCTCTGGGGTTTAGATGGATGTTTCTTGTAGCTCTTTGTAAAAGCTGAGGCCTCGTGAACGATGTAGGGAGGGTGGGGGAAACACAGTGCAGTCCAAACTGGATGGTCCAGCCTACCCTGGTAATAAATTGAGGACCAGCAGTGACGGATGGAGTGACATGTGTCCTTTGACTCCCCCATACCCAGGCCTTTTACTTCTATGGCCATGTTTGAGTCACCCTTCCCACCTGTGGTACAGTCCTTTCTTTCAGTGGGTGGGATCACGGTAGCTGTGTTTTACTGAGCGCTCACTGTGTGCTAAGCCTTGGGCTAGATGCTTTGTACCCACCATTTCCCTTAGCCCTCACAGTGACCCAACAAGTGGGGACTATAATTATCTCCATCTTATAGGTGAGGAAGTTGGGGCTCAGAGAGGTAAAGGCACTCACCTGACATCACATAGTCACGAAGCCAAGAGTCAAACCTAGATCTGCGTGATTGAAAATCTCACCTTGTGGATCCTCTGATTGAGTCGTGAGTGTCACTTATGGCCCAAGGAGAGCAGGCAGGATCCCAAGGACTCGTGTGCTCATGGTGGACGCAGAACAGGCGTCTCGCCGTTGCCATGGTAACCCGGAGCAGTCAAGAAGCTACATTATTGGGCTTCCCTGGTGGCGCAGTGGTTGAGAGTCCGCCTGCCGATGTAGGGGACACGGGTTCGTGCCCCTGTCCGGGAAGATCCCACGTGCCGCGGAGTGGCTGGGCCCGTGAGCCATGGCCGCTGAGCCTGCGCGTCTGGAGCCTGTGCTCCGCAACGGGAGAGGCCACAACAGTGAGAGGCCCACGTACCGCAAAAAAAAAAAAAAAAAAGAAGCTACATGATTGAATATCCCCCCACTTCCCCAACTCTCTTCAGACCTTCGGCTCCGGCCGGAGCACCTAAAACTTCTTTGTGTCCCTTTGCCGCAGGTTCCGCCTACTTCTCACATCCGACTGACCACCAAGTCCTTCCGCGCCTTCTGCCCCCGGGTAAGGCTTCCCTCAGCCCTCAGGGTGCAGGCTGGGCCCCCAATACTTCAGGGGTTTTCTTTAAAACCTCCACACTCCTCTCAGCTTGACCGAGAGTCAGAAGGCCAGCCGTGGGGCCCCCAGTGAAGGCCGTGGTGCTACAGGTTTGGGGACTCCCTTCCCTTCAAGGCCCAGATAACAGAGACCTGAGCCCTGTGTCTTGTGGGACCACAGGCTGCCCAGTCTTTTGTTGATGATCTCTGACAATACCAAGGAATGCCGACATGTCCCACAAAATGTATCCTAATTAATAACACCAAGCAATTACAGAGGGCATACTAGGGTCAGGCACTGTTCTTGGCGCTTGAAAAAATTATTTTTTGAATGGATAATAAATTCTCACTGTTCAAGATTCAGAAGACATAGAAGGTTATAGAGTGGAAAGTCCCATCCACTCCTGTCCCCTAAACATCCAGTTCACACCCTGAGTCTATCAATATTGTCAGATCGTACACATCTTTCTGGGGCTATTCTAGTATATGTGAACAAATGTATGTCTTTCCTCCATTTTCTTACACAAATGGAGGTATATTTTACACTCCATTTTGTACCTTACTTTTTCCCTTAGTATACCAGGAGATAATTCCATGTAGGTAGATAAAGAGCTTCCTCACTCTTGTTTTCTTGGGAATCCAGTCTGCCATTGTATTATGGATGGACCATAGTTTGGGTAATCAGTCCCCCATGGAAGGACATTTACGTTGTTTCCAGTCTTTTGCTACATCAGTGTTGCAGTGAATAACCCTGTAGCTTGGTCTTTGCTGGACTAAGCTCTTCATGTTCCATATCTCATTTAATCCCACAGAAATCCACCTGTCCTGTCGCCTCTCCCCTACCTTCTGAGTCCCCCCAAGACACAGCTCAGACAGGTTGTAGTGTTTCAAGTTCCTTGCAGAAGGCTTGATGATGGCTGAGAGGAATTATAACGGTGGGAAAATGGTTGAACTTTAAATACTGCGGTACCTGGGTCACGTCCTTCCATAACATACCCTCACAGCAGGCCCTTTCTCTCCCTAGAGCCCCACAAAAGCCCAACCTGCCACCATGTTGTCGGCGCTAGCGTTAGAGGGACCTTGGCTTCATCCTGGTTCCAACATCCCTTTTGCCCAAAAAGAGGAGGAAACTCTCCCTCTCCCTTCCTGCTCACATCATAATCAACCTGACACAGAAGCAGCTCGGGTCACCTTCTTAGTCAAGTGGTTTACCTCCTCAACCTTCTAAAGATCTCCCTTTTACAAATGAATGTAGATTTTATATTTGCATAACCAAAAGGCTCATTGGGACTGTCGTTCCTCCACCAACTTCCCCCGTAAAAGGAACAGTCTTGACCCCAAAATAAATTCTAATTAAAAGGAAAATTGCCAGCTCTTTGAAATGGTGGGATCTAGGCATGCTGCGCTTCAGAAACAGTGGTGTCTGGGCTTTGCATGTGCAGTTACCTGAGTGTGATGGGGGTAGAGAGAAAAAAAGAGCTCTCACCCATTGCCCAGGGAGGGGTGTGGAGTGAAAAAGACATCAGCCTAATCTTTCTGGAGGACAGCTTGGCAATCAATAACTGGCAGAAGCTTTAAAAATATCCCTGCCTGGGGCTTCCCTGGTGGCGCAGTGGTTGAGAGTCCGCCTGCCGATGCAGGGGACGCGGGTTCGTGCCCCGGTCCGGGAAGATCCCACATGCCGCGGAGCGGCTGGGCCCGTGAGCCATGGCCACCGAGCCTGCGCGTCCGGAGCCTGCGCTCCGCAACGGGAGAAGCCACAACAGTGAGAGGCCCGCGTACCGCCAAAAAAAAAAAAAAAATCCCTGCCCTTGGACTCAGCAATTCCATGTCTAGGAATGTATCCCCCAAAATAATAGCCAAGGGTACACAGGAGAGTGGTCTTTAAAATGGCAAAACCTTGGAGACAACTTGATGTGCAATAATGTTAGATCAATTGCAGTACCCATGCACAGTGGAATACAATGCATCCATGAGATAAATGACACAGACTCCGTATGTCTGACGTGGAAGGATGTCCAGTTATACCTTCAAGAGAAAAAGGCACAGAGCATTTTGTGGAAATTAAACCAACCAAGAAGTGTCCTCAGCTTGATCTGACTCCCTCAAGGTTCTTCCAGCAAACCTGCATGTTTCCTTCTCTTGACATAATTTCTTCATTCTGCCCTCAGTTAGCCAGACTGTACCCCAACATGAACTTAACGCTCCAAGGCACAGTGGTCTCTGCCCCGTTCCTGAACTTCAGCCCTGGGAATCTGTCCTCAGCTGCCCAGATGGAGATTGAGGCCTCTGTGCTCCTGCCCAACTCCGTCAAGGAGCCCGTCTTCCGGCTTGGTGTGGTAAGGTTCAAAGGCTTGGCAAACATTGCTCCCTTTTCCTACATGCTTTTTCCCCCACTCCGCACCTGGCTAATTCCTTAAGATAGATCTCAACTTAAGTATCACTTCCTCAGATAGGCCTTTCTTGGTTGCCCTTACCCCTGATCTACCTTAGGCCCCTTGTCATTTTTTTTTCCTTGTGGCACCCTATTATTTTTCCTCATAGGAGTTATTGTAAAGATACCAATGTAGCTGTTTGCAGGTTTATTTGCTTAATGTATGTTTGCCCAACTAAGTGAGTCTGGGCTATTGTGGGGAGGAAGGCAGAGGGGATCTTTGACCTGTTGCTCTGCTCTGTAGCTATATCTGACCCCTGAAGACTACATTTCCCAGGCTTCCTTGCACTGACTTCCAGCTAGGTCAGCCAATGGAAGACACTGTCAGGAGAACAGAGGGTGGGAGGAAGGAAGAAGCCAGAGTATTTCTTCTCTCTTTTTCTTGGACAGAGGCTCAGGCACTGACTGTGTCTCCTCCATGGTGCCTCCCCAATTCCTCCCTCTGTTCCTCCAGTCCTGGGGTGGAAGCAGCTTCCCACCTCTGCTAATCTCTGAGTTGCCTCTCCAACTCTTTTTTAACTTCTCAGCAATTCCATCATTTGTATAACCAATCCCCTGTATGAAATTCCCTCTTGGTTAAATATTGAGAGTTGTGTCTCCCTTCTCAATGGACCCTGTCAAACAGAGAAGGGATTCTGAGTTTTTTGGGGGTGCTGCTCACAGGATGGAGAACTTTGCTCTCTTGTTCCAGGTTTGAAACTCAGCAAGACAAATTTCTAGAAGAGTAATTGCTCCCAGATGTTATATCTGCAATTTGATATTGTTGTTATTGTTATCAAAATTGTTGTCAATATATTTTATTTTATTATTTTTTATTTTTATTATTTTGGTAAAGCAGAAAAGGATAGCTTTATTGCTTTGCCAGGCAAAGGGGAACATACCAGACTTCTGCCCTGAAAAACTACGTGTCCCCAATATATTTTAAATTAAAACATAAGCTATTATTATTACTATTATTATTTACTCAGGCTGAACCTTGGCCCTGAGATAGCTAGACATGGTCCCTTTAGAGATCTCCAGGCATAGGCCTCTATACCTTCTCTTGGTAGTATGTTCAAAGTTTAATTGCTACCATAGTCAGCAATTTCAAGTAAAAATATTCAAGTCCAAGTTCAAATGTTTATTGCGCACCCATGATGAGCTTCCTGGGAGTCTAATCTAGTGGGCAAGTTCCTGCTTTAACTCAGTGAGATGTTTGCTTAGAGGAGACAGCAGGTCCTCATAGTTATCCGTTCTGTACATGACAACCTCCTTATTTAGACCAGTTTCTTTCTACTGGAATTACCAGGCCACTAATGTGTCTGTCATGTTGACCTTCAACACCAGCAAGATCACTGGATTCCTGAAGCCAGAAAAGTAAGTCAGCCTCGTGACTTACATGGGGGGCGCTCAACTGGGCTCCATCTGACGCTTCAGCTGATTCCCTGTAGCTGGAGGTGGGATGTAACCAGATCCCCCTGTCAAACCGTGGGGCCCACGGTTTGGGAAAGAAAGTTAAATTTTACCCCAGTTGGCCCAATTCCTTTGGCCAACTGGATCTGCCTCCATAAACTTCCTTTTCACCTAACCCCCATTACTTCCAAATTTCTAAAGAATTTACTAATACTGCTTTTTTTCTTAATCTATGAATTTTAGACATCAGCAATATTGACTTCCTGAAATTATAGAGACTGAGTTCTTTTATGCTACACACTTCCCCTCTGCAAGTCTTCCGAATAAGGTTGTATCATTGTTTTTGTTTCCTCAATCACCTTTTTCACTCTCACTGCTACCACACCCTTGGCCCTGTGCCTTCTCAAGCTGGTGTCTCCTCCTTTCTGGGGATCCCTACATTGCTTAGGTTTCCCTTGAACATAATGCCCACATCTCTGAATCTTCTCTGATTTGTTATAGGATACAAGTGGAACTGAAAGAATCTAAAGTTGGAGTATTCAATGTAAGTTATTATTGTTTTTATTTATGAAATGATTAGGGTAATAATTAATTTAGAGTATTTACTAATCAATGCTTTGGCACCTATAATAGAAAATAGAAAAGGAGAAGAGTTACTCTCTGCCCTAGAAAAGCATAGAAGTTCTTGAAGACAGGAACCATAGGGCAGAGGAACAGTTACCTCCCAATATAAGACAGTATAATTAAATCATCTATTGGACAGAATTCTTTTAACTGCAAAGAATAGAAAGCCAACTAAAAGTGTCTTAAGCAAACAGAAGGAATGTATAGGATCATAACCAAAAAACAAAAACAAAAAAGCTAAGGCTAGAGGTTTCAGGCATAGCTGGATCCAGGTGTTCAAATTAGTACATCAAGAATCTCCAAGGGAAGGGGAGAGGGGCGATATAGGGATGGGGGAAAACGGTTATTAAGGGATTATATAAAATCATGTGTGTGAAACTTTTAAAAATTGTAGAGCACTACAGAATTTAAAGAATCTTTCATTCAATTTTTTAGAAAGAAAAAATATATATATTCCAAAAAAAAAAAAAGAATATCTCTCCATTCTGCTTTCATCTGTGTTGGCTTCATTCTCAGGCAGGTTCTTCTCACTGGTGGAAAACTCACAAATTTCCTGTAGTTTCTTTTTTTTTTAACCCACAAAAAAAAAAAAAAAAAAAGCCCTCGTTGGATTAATCTTGGTCATGTGCCCATTCTTTAGCCAGTCACGTGGTCGGAAATTGGACAAGGTCAGTTGGCTGAGCTTGGGTTTAATCTACACTCCCCAAGCCAGGATTTGCAGTCCCAAACCACACGGACTGAGACTGGAAAGGAGGGTTGCCCAGGAGAAAATAGGGACTATTATTAAAACAAAAGGAATTGAGTGCTGGGCAGGCAAAACCAAAAGATGATTTCCACAAAGAGGAAAAAGAATGGGAAGTTTTACGTGGGCTGAAACAGTCGAGGAGAGATTTCTGAAAAGAGGGAAGGTAGGGTGATGGCAGCCGCTCGCAAGCCAAGGAGGAGATGGAAAGACTTTCATCTACAGTAGTTGGCTTCCTTTTTACCATCCTATGGATACTGGTTCCCTCTGACCACACTTTACCTGCCCCCCACTTCCCAGACTTTCCCTCAAGTAGAAGTGGAAAAAATACATCAAGTGTGGGGAGAAACATTGCCCACAGGGACCCTGAAGGATGACTCCTTTCAGAGAACAAAGGCTAAAGTCAATAATGACACACTAATATTGTATCTGTGCATGGCATGTAAAAATGTTCTATGAAGTAAATTATTCATATGTAAAGAGTCACAAAAAGACATCCTATCATGTTTTCAGAACATCGACTGTAAAAAATAAGACCTGTAGGGCTTCCCTGGTGGCGCAGTGGTTGAGAGTCTGCCTGCCGATGCAGGGGATACGGGTTCGTGCCCCGGTCCGGGAGGATCCCACACGTCGCGGAGCGGATGGGCCCGTGAGCCATGGCCGCTGAGCCTGCGCATCCGGAGCCTGTGCTCCGTAACGGGAGAGGCCACAACAGTGAGAGGCCCGCATACCGCAAAAAATAAAATAAAATAAAATAAGACCTGTAGAATCAGGTAAATCTGGATTCAAATTCAGACCCTGCTGCCCGATTTCTAGCAAGTCACTTTCATTCTGTGGGCCTCAGTTTTCTTATCTGTGAAATGGAGACATTAATATTAACTTCGAAGTGTTCTAGTGAAAATTGAATCAGGTGTAGATGTAATGCTCTGAGCCCTATACGTGGCACATAGCGAGTGTTAAAAGTTGGGTTTCATAATTTTTGTTTTGACTTAAAAATCTTTTGTATTATATAAGTAACTTGGGAAAACATTTCCACTGTAAAAAGAAAAATTAACTACTAAAGATAAGGCTAAGTCAAACCTTGATGTTCTTCCTGGAGGATAGATAGTTGGGTGTGTAGTCTTCCAAATTTTTCTATCCCTTTGTACACGTATAAATGTGCATCTCAAAATAGTTTTATAAAGTAGTAGCATGATGTAGGTATCTACCTGAAATTTGCTTTTTTTTCAAGCCTTTTGCCATGTCAGCACATACAAAACCACCCCACCCACGGGGTGGCCTCTCTGGAGGTTTGTTGGTGGGCAAGATGGTACATGTGGTTATGGTGTACCTCTCCTATTCTCCACCAGGTGGAGCTGTTGGAGGCGCTGCTCAATTACTACCTTCTCAGCACCCTCTACCCCAAGGTCAATGGTAAGTATCACTATGGATTTTTCCAAGTCAAGAGTGGACACTGCTCTTTCGGGGAAAGAAAGCTGGGACCAGGGCTCTCCTGCAGGCTGTGTGACCTTGGGCGAGTCACTTCTCTTCTCTGAGCTTCAGTGGCCTGTCTGTGAGACGGGAGTGTTGAAGTCGGCCTCACCTCATTCCAGGCCTCTAAGGAGGGTTGAGGATAGGGGCAGTTTTTGGAACACAGTAAACCTCCTCCTAAGAGAGAAAGAGGGGCTCACAGAAGTGCCCACACACACCCTGAAGTGACAGGTGAGACTGAGAACCAAGTTAATATACAGGGTACAAGGCAGCCCACCTCTAAAATCACATTCCCCAGTTAGTTGCCATCTCCCTGGTCAAAAAATAAAGCTTAAAGAGACCCTGCTTCATTTGCAGGTGGGGGGCAGAGAGCAAATGCCCACTGGATTCTTATCATGAGTAGACGCTGCCCCATCCCTGCCACTGTCTCCACAGAGCACCATGGCTGAGGGCTCAGGCTCCTCTGTCAGTCTGTCTGGTATCAAATCCCAGTTCTTCCACTTTCAGCTATGGAACCTAGGACAGGGTACTTGGCCACTCTATGCCTCAATTTCCTTATCTGTAACATGGGAATAATAATCCCAATCTTTGGTGGTAATTAAATGTGAATATACCATGTATAGGGTTTGCAGAGAGGAACTTCTTGGTATAAAATTTTCTCTGTAATTATTTATTAACAAATCTCTCTCGATGTTCTGCTGCAACCTCCAGATAAGTTGGCAGAAGGCTTCCCCCTCCCTCTGCTAAAGCGTATTCAGCTCTATGACCCTGTTCTCCAGATCCACAAGGTCAGTGGGTTCAGCAGGGTTCTGAGGAATTGGGGAGGGGGGTTGGTTAGCTTTCCTGGTTTGCAGGCTATAACTCAGTGGGTGGGACCCAGTCCAGCCCTGCAGCTGGGAAAGCCTCCACGGGGGTGGGATGGTTCAGGGTCAGCTGGATGCCATGAGGCCGACCACGTGTCCTTTAGAAGTGGCACCTCTATGGGGGCAGGAGGGATTTGACACAACCTGTGTCACAACTTTCCACCCCCCGCCGCCCCGCCCCCCGGCCGTGGGTGACCTGGGAGAACCTCAAGACCAGCTCGTTTTAAAAATACAGCAATCCTAGCCATGCCAACAGCTCAGGTTCTGAAAGCCATTTGTAAGTTTTTAAAATTTCTTCTAATTTCTTGGGAATTCTCTGGTGGCCCAGTGGTTAGGACTCAGCACTTTCATTGCTGAAGGCCCGGGTTCAATCCCTGGTCTGGGAACTGAGATCCCACAAGCCGTGTGGTGAGGCCAAAATTAATTAATTAATTAATTAAAATAAAATTTCTTCTAATTTCTTAAGTGGAAGAGCTTTGATGTATTAATAGATACATGTTTGGTGTGCCGTCCCTCAGAGACCCATTGCCCCACCACACTCATAGCTTGACTTCTGGTGTACTTCCTTCCAGCCTTTTGTCTCCTCCAAGCATTTTTTGAAATTGTTTTCTTGTTATGGATAGTTGCCTTGCTAGCGCTCAGACCTGTTTTCTTTCGGTTGCAGTCTAGTCTCCCTTCCCCCCACCAATGTTAAATTCTGTCCCAAGCATGCAAGGGACCATAATTTACTTAACTATTTGAATACCAAGGAATATGTCTGATTCTTCACCAGACTGTCCACTCTTCTGACCAAGCATTTTATGCACCATCTGTGCCCCACGGTTCAGGTTATCTTTCTAGAAGAGCATCCGTAAGGTGGGATGACTGGGTTGGCAGGCTTGTGAGCATTAAAGGAGATGCTGCTTTGTGCCTGGTACATAGTCAACATCCAGCAAACAACAGCTACTAAAGAGAGGGACAGGCAGCAGAGCGATCAGGAACATTGAAACAGAGATCAACTGAGACATTTGAAAAACAAATATCCCGAGCCCTTTTGTGTCCAGAGATACTCAACATCCAACTATTGTTGAGAGTTTATAAGGAGTGAGACAGATCATTGTTCAAAGCAAGGACTGAGTGACGATTCATGCAGCTGGCCTCAGTTTTCTCCTGTGTAAAGTGGGGTGTAGCCCAGACCTCACTGGGCAGTTATGAAGATTAGAGCTTCTAGCTCAGTTTGGCACCATGGAAGTCATTAGAAATTTGTTAGATTGACCCTTGAACAACACGGGTTTGAATGGCCCCATGTCCGTGTATACGCAGGTTTTTTTCAATAATAAATACAATACTATGGTACTACACCATCTCTGCAGTTGGTTGAATCTGTGTATGAGGAACTGCGGCCGCGAGGAACCGCGGATACGGAGGGCTGACTCTAAATTATACGTGGATTTTCCCACCCATCGGTGCCCCTAACCCCGCAGTTGTTCAGCGGTCAACTGTATATACTATCATATCCAATAAAAATTTGAGGTCAGCTCTGCCCATGTGTTTGACCCCCAAAGGCAGGGGATGGTTGCTGTGGGAAAGAATTGGATTTTGCTCTGAGTTCAGAATTCGCACCCCTTTGGTGATGGAAACTTATGAGGAAGTAGGAGAATAAACCCCAGCAGCTCACAGTTTTGTCTTATTCACCAAGGAGAGAGAATTTAGGTGACACAGGGGACATTTATGAGGTCTGCCAGGAAGCAGCAGCTTGGGAGATGACAGATTAATTGCCATCTTAGAGAAGGTAGCTGGCAAAAGCTGTGCTTTATGGAGACCTTGGGAACACAGGCACACGCTCGTTTTACGCACTGACCTGCTTTCTGGCAGAGCTTGTGCTTCCCCAGACGTGGGTGTCCTTTTAAATCAGAGATGCATCTTTTTGGAGTAGAGGATGCTTTTACCATCCTGTCCTGTCTTGTCTCTCCTAGGACTTCCTGTTTTTGGGCACCAACGTCCGGTACCTGAGAGTTTGAGGACAGGGCGAAAGACAGGGCTTGGGGGCCACAGCTGGATTGCCAAGTTGCATTTCCAGATGTGCAGCGTATTCCTGGAGATTCTGGGAGGATGAAGACCATTTCTGTTGTCAGCTCTGGGGAACTGGCCTCTGTCCCCACACTCCTCCTTTTCAGCACGTACACCCACACCCCCTCTAACTCTGGATTTTACTTTCCCACCGGGATGGACCGTCCTCCCCCGCTAGCCTGTACTATCTTCAAGGGCAGGTCTTTTTTATTCACCATCGGATCCCTGTGCCTAGCAGAGTGCTTACACTTAGTAGGTCCTCAATAAATGTTTATTGAATGGCTCAGTGAAGGAACCATCTGGTACTCTAGCTGAACCCCCCTACTGCCAACCCTCTCTTATTTAAGGGGTCTTTGGATGGTCAGCTCCATCTGTGGTCTTCAAGGATGAACCCTGACCACATTCCCATTTCTCAGCGCTGCTGCTGTGGGAACCTCAATGAGAGAACATGGGATTCCACTCCCTGCTCAGCCCTGGACCTGGTGCTGATGCTGGCTCTCTAAGACAACTGTCCATCTCAGTTTGGGGGCAGTTCATGGGCTCATTTCAGTACGTGCTCCCTCTCTCCCTCCCTCTCTGTCTGCTGCAGACACAGGAGCCAGAGGGTCTCCGGGAGCAAAAACTCAGCCTCCTGCTGCCCTCCCCATTGAAACGGGTGTAAATTAGGAGGCAATGGATCTGTCTAGGTTTTGGGTCTGACCCGAATAAAAGACTCATCCAACTGTTGTTTATGAGCCCCAAGCTTGGAGGAAGAGGCCGTGATTTCTAATTACTGAACAACCGGCCTTTGATCAGACTTTACCGAACAGTCATTTCCAAGTTATGCGGTTGGGCCCCCGGGGACTGGGAATCAGAAGGCTCGTTGGATGCTTTCTTAATTGTGTAAATGAGCAGGTGGATGGAGCTGCCGGCTAGCAGATAATTCACAGGGAATAGACCCATTTACCCTGTGTGTGACAGAGATGCATTCCAAGATGGGACGATGCACTGTCACCCAACTGGAGGCGGGGTGAGCCATGGCTTCGCCTCGTCCCTTTTGTTCACTTGTCTGCCACCATCATCCATCCTGTGATGGACTGTGAAGGGCTCAGCTTCATCCAGCACTGGCCACGTGGCCTTGGACCGGTCCCTTTCCCCCTTTCCCCCACTTTATCCTATGAAATAAGGATGATAATAATAGTAGCCATGTCCTAGGACTCTTATAATGATGATATTAGGTAATCCATGTAAAAGGATCTATTTAACCCTAGTGGGGATTCAATATTTATTGGCTGGACGTGCTTACTGAACATCCTTCTGTTTGCAGGCACTGAATTGGTCAGCACAGGGGAACTAGAGGCAGCACAGACCCAGTTCCTATGTCTGTTTTTCAGGACATTGCCTCACCGTGGAAAGAGCCAGTCCTGACTCCAACTTATTTGTTTTGGGCCTTGGGGAAAGGCCTCTCTAAAGCCTGTGTCCTCCCCTGTCAAATTTGCTGGGAATACCTCCTTGCAGGGTGACTAGGGACTCAGTGGGTTCACGTCCAGCTTCTGGGGGTGAGGGGAGGATAGGGCATAACCAGGTCCTGGTAAACAGCTGATGCGATTATCACCTGCCTTCCTTTGGGCTCCCCAGAAGCAGACTCTGAAACAAGGAGGAGGGTACAAGTAGTTTACTGGGAAGAGGATCCCAGGGAAATAACCAGTAGAGGAGAGAAAATGTGCTTGGGGGTGGGGGTGGGCTTCCCTGGTGGCGCAGTTGTTGAGAATCTGCCTGCCAATGCAGGGGACACGGGTTCGAACCCTGGCTGGGAAGATCCCACATGCCGCGGAGCAACTGGGCCCGTGAGCCACAATTACTGAGCCTGTGCGTGCGATGAAGAGTGGCCCCCGCTTGCCACAACTAGAGAAAGCCCTTGCACAGAAACGAAGACCCAACACAGCCATAAATAAATAAATTAATTAATTTTAAAAAATTTGTAAAAAAAAAAATGTGATGGGGAAGGGAAGGCAGCCTTTAAAGTGTTCATGATCAAACCAATTACCACCTTAATCCCACTCGGGAAACTCTGGGAGCCAGTGTAGAACACTCAGAGTATCCACCCAAGGGCTGAGATTGCCGGGATGCTCGTACATCGTCTCCCATCAACCACTGTTTGAGGGCAGCTCCTGGGGACATCAGTTCTCGGGTTCTTCTAGTCTGGGCAGGGCGGGCTCTAGCAGCTGTAGAAACCTCTCAGGCAAAGAAACGCAAGTGCCAGCAAGTGGAACTCAGGTTGGCGTGTGACTGGTAAGGTGGATGGGGCCCGCGCGTGGCTGTACAATAGGGTAGGATTTCACCAGCTCAGAATCCTGGATGCGATATGAGACTGTTGGCCACATTGCCTGGAAAAGCTGTGGGTTGGTCTCCTCTGCATATTTGTAAGAAACTCAGCCTAGTTTTCAAGCAAGCCTTCATTTCAGAGCATTCTAGAACGCTCCAGGACATTCCAGGGGATGGCCCCAAGAAAGGACTCCTGGAAGCCCAGGCACATACTTGATGAGTATGGGGCAGCCAGGTTTGCTATGAAACGGGGGAAAAAAACAATTCTTTGTGAAAGAACAAAATATTTCTCATTCACAACGCCAGGAAAGGCCATTCCTACCCCATGAGACTAAACACATTCATTCAGTAACAGAGCCTCGAGTTAGTGTCATCATATCTTGCTGCGGTAGCTCCAGGACAACCACTGCTGGCCCTGGGGTCCCCTAGCAGGTTGTGACACCCTGAAATCCGACTATAGACATGCAAGTATCCTCAACAGCTCAGACCTTATAGGAGGACTGGCCTTGGGACAGCACATTCTGATATTAATGATCAGAACTCTGGGCTATCAAAGAACCATTGAGAGACTATAGAAGAACCATTGATAGTTATGCTGCCATAGAGCTCACGCCCACACAAACCAAGACGCCACCCTGGAGATGCTGCACCTCCTGGTTACAAACTGACTCCCCCTCTGCGCTTCACTAACTTCCCAAGAGCCCTCCTACAGCTACACACTGTTCCACGCTTGTGGACATACAAGACAGCTTCCTCTTTCTTAGAGATTAATCGGATTTCCTGGTGGGGATGGACCACAATTTTTTTAACCAACCCCCTACTAATGGGTCCTTAGGCTGTTTCTGATATTTGGCTTTTATGAATGAGAAGTCCAGCTCCTTATTTTAACTGAAGTCCAGCATTTTAACCAAAATCTTACGTGTGATTTCTGGGGCCTGACCATAGGCAATTACAAAGGCTTTACCTGACAGGCCTCGTGGAGGAAAGCTACCCTCCTCATCCCAGTCTCGGTGCCCAGACAATGCACTGTGGTCTCTGAGGGGAGTTGCAGTCAAGGACTCAGGCACCCTGGACAGTTATGCTCTTTGCATATTTGCATTCCTAGCCCAGAAGCCTTTGTTCCTAAGTTTGGGGGTTTTTAAAATAAATTTATTTTATTTACTTTTATTTTTGGCTGCATCGGGTCTTTGTTGCTGCACGCGGGCTTTCTCTAGTTGCAGTGAGTGGGGGCTACTCTTTGTTGCGGTGCACGGGCTTCTCATTGCAGTGGCTTCTCTTGTTGCGGAGCACAGGCTCTAGGCGCGTGGGCTTCAGTAGTTGCAGCACGCGGGTTCAGTAGTTGTGGTGCACGGGCTCTAGAGCACAGGCTCAGTAGTTGTGGCGGACAGGCTTAGTTGCTCCGTGGCATGTGGGATCTTCCCAGACCAGGGCTCGAACCCGTGTCCCCTGCATTGGCAGGCAGATTCTTCACCACTGCACCACCAGGGAAGCCCTCGTTCCTAAGTCTCTTTACCTGAAACCTTAGGCAGAGGTTTTCAGAGGCCTTTGCCAAGGACTCTGTCAGGGAAAGAAGGGGGAACCTTGAAGATATTTTCCCCATAATGACTCACACTCAGTACTTTTCCACTCCCAGCCCTTCCCCCCTTCCCTCCCCCTGCCTCCCTGGCTCAGGGTCCAGGAATCTGACAGAGGTTTCTTTTTGGGGATCCTCATCAGTGAGACGGCCCCAACACTTGCACCGAAACCCCTGATCCACCTGCACGTTGTCCCATGGGGGAAATGGAACAGGGGTGTCGGTGCTTTCTCTGGTTTGAGCCGCTCGCTTGTGCTATTGGAGTGAGTGACTGAAGGTTTCACTGTGGCTTTCATTTTGGCTTGTTGTTGCTTTAATCAACTCCTCCAACACTTGGCAGCCCAGGTCTCTCCAGTTCAGCTGAACCCTTGACAATAAATAGTGCTCCCGTCAAAAACTTCACCCATACATCATTTCTTATTCATGCATCCATAGAAACATAGGAGCACGTACATCTGTGAAATAAATGTCCAGAAATGGAATCCAACCATTTAAAGAGACCTTCCATCAATTTAGCAATGGTGTGTTTGCTCTCAGTCTCTCCTCTTTCACCCTCCCCCCTCCTCCTGAGTATGCAGGGGAGGGGACTCACATGGGCTCACAGTGGCGTGGGGGGAGGGTTATGTAATAAAGAATTCACCTTGGCTCAGAGAGGGGGCTGGTCTTTGCCCTCAGCCCCTGAGAAGTCATCTCTAGGCCCTTGGGAAGTCCTGCCTGATCAGAGTGTCTTGTCTAGCTGGGGGCACTGGACATGCCCGACAGTTAACGGTGTGATCTATGGTGGGGACTTTGGGTGACATGGTACCATCTGGACCTCCAAAGGGGCTGCAGATGGGGTCAACCACGTGGGTAGTCAACCATGTCTACAGATGGAGCCCCAGTAAAGACTGGACACCAAGGCTTGGGTGAGCTTCCCCAGTTGGCAACACTGTGCATATTGTCACACTGTGATGCTGAGAAAGTAAGGCCATCCACGGATCCACAGGGAAGGGCCAACTGGAAGCTCGGTGTTCGCAACTTCCCTGGATTCTGTTCTCTGCCCCTCTTCCACTGGCTGACTTTAATTGGTATCCTTTCCCTTTAACAAACTGTAACCAGGAGTGTAACCGATTTCCGTGAGTTCTAGAGTCCTTTTAGCCAATTATAGAACTTATGGGTGGTCTTGGGGACCCTCAAACTTGCAATTGATATCAGAAGTGAGGGTGGTCTTGTGACTGTGCTACCTCTAACTTCACAAGGGGTCTTGTATTCTCCGGCTCCGAAACACTGCTGGCCTCAGACTCTGAGCTCAAGGCCAGTGACACTGATATCTGTTCTCTGTGGTCTGACCAGGCCTGGAGGGCCCTCATCTCCTGCCCCCCTGACTCATCCCCAGCTCTGTTCTTTTTGGTGCTACAAGTCCTGTACTGGTCAGGATCCCTAACTTCAAACTTCAGAATCCACTCTGGTTAATATAAGCAAGAAGGAGGTTTCAGTCTCCAAGGATTTGAAGACCATCAGTGGTTGCCGTGAGCCCCGAGTATATGCCTTTGGTCCAGGCCTCTCTTCTGAGATCCCCACCTGTCCCATAACTATAGGCTTGACATTCACCTCCAGCTGACTGGGTTAGGGGGCTGCACCTGGCTCATGTGACAAAGGAACCTGTCAAGGTATCCTGAGGATTTCCCTTGGAGTCAGGTACATAACTTCCCTCACAGCACATCTACGTGGGCCTCCAGCCCACAGAGGATTAAAACACAGCAGAATAGATGTCTGCTTTATGGCCACTAAAGAACCCAGAGCTGGATTCTCTCCATCCCTTAGAGAAGGCTCTCCTCCCACCTCAAGTGATCTCATGGTACCCTTAGTGCAGACCTATCATCACAAACCCCAGGGACAGGTAGGCTGTTTTTGAAAGGATGCTCTCACCGCTGCCCCCTCATCTTGGGGTGCAGGGCTAGTCCCAGAGCCATCACTGGCATCCCCCAGACCCAATCAAGCCCAGCTTTCTTTCAGCCCTACCCCTCCACCCCCAGCTAGCTTTCTAGGACCTGCGGTTCAATCAAAAGTGCCTCTCTAAGAACGCCCCCTGACAAAATCCAGGTGTTATCAGGAATGTGGAGTAACTGGAACACTTGTCCACTGCTGGTGGGAATGTAAATTGGTACAACCATTGGAAGGATCTGCTACAGTTGAACATGGATGTGCCCCATCACCCGGCAGTCAGACACCCAACTGAAATGCCCACCTATGTTCACCAAAGACGCATACTGGTGTGTTCATATACACTCTTCATCATAACCCCCAACTGAAAATAACCCAAATGTCCATCAGTAGTGGATGGATGCGTGGTGGAATATTCGCACAACAGAATATTAAGCAGCAGTGAGCACAAAAGAACTTCAACTGCGTACAGTAACATGGATACCTCCCACAAACAGAACGCCGAGTTAAAGAAATCTGACACAAAAGAGTACCTGCTGTATGAGTCCACTGACACAAAGTTCAAAAGCAGGTGAATCTAATTCATGGAAGCAGAGGTCAGGAGAGTGCTCATGCTGCCTGGGAGGAGGACTGACCAGAAGAGGACATGAAGAGCTCCTAAGGGGGTTTGATAGTGTTCTACTTCTTGATCTGTGTGCTGGTTACATGGGTGAGTTCACTCTGTGAACATCAATCTACCTGCACACTTATTATTTGTACACTTTTCTGCATGTATTCAAAGAAGTATACAAAACATGCGTCAGTCTGTATTTATGAGACTTCTTATAGTGTCCTTTGTTATGTAGGCTCCCTAGAAACAAAGTTCGATTTTTCTGGGTTTATTCATCTACTATACCAGAGCTGCATGGGCTGTTTATTGTGGCATTGCTTGTGATAGCAAAACAATAACCAAACCCAACAAAACAAAAACCGAAGGCAACCCATGTGGCCCTCGATAAAGACTAACAGATAAATTATGGTGCGTCCACACAGAAGAATACTATGCAGTCACTGAGAAGAATGGTTATATATGCAGACATGAAAAGACGTCAAGGCGTTATTAAGTAGAAAGTGTAAACTATAGAACAGTAGGTACAGTATCATCTCCTTTTATTTAAGATGATATAGACATATGAATGCTTATATGTACACAGGAAATTTCTAGGAGGTTACCCGTTACTGGAAACAGAGGTTACCTCTGAAGAGTGGAAATAAAGGGTTCATTAGGTTGGGAAGTTTTCATTTTCCTTGTTGTGCCATTTTGTAGTTCGGATTTTTTTTACACAAGCGAATATTACTTTTTAAAAATAAAAATTGTAAGATGTCAATCAAAGCAATTTAGGCACATGCTTTAAAAAAAAATCAATGTACAAAATGGATAATCAACAAGGACCTACTGTATAGCACAGGGAACTCTACTCAGTATTCTGTAATAGGGACTTCCCTGGTGATCCAGCGGCTAGGGCTCCCCGCTCCCAACTCAGGGGGCCCCGGTTTGATCGCTGGTCAGGGAACTAGATCCCACATGCCGCAGCTAAGAAGTCCGCATGCCACAACTAAAGATCCTGCATGTGGCAACGAAGATCCCGCATGCATCAACTGAGACCCGGCACAGCCAAATAAATAAATAAATATTAAAAAAATATATTCTCTAATAACCTATATGAGAAAAGAATCTGAAAAAGAATGGATATATGTATATGTATAACTGAAGCACTTTGCTGTACACTTGAAATTAACACAACATTGTAAATCAACTATACTCCAACATAAAATAAAAATTAAAGTAAAAAAAGAACAAAAACATCAATGTACAAAAGGGTCCATGATAAGCAGCAATGGTCTCAGAGGGAACAACTTTTAATTCCTTAAACGTTTCTGTTTTTAGTTCTGGATACCTCCAAATATTAAATAATGTTCCTGTTTCTCTCTCTCTCTCTCTCTCTCTCTTTATTCACCAATATTAAACAAAATTACTGACTTCATTAACCCACCCCATTTACAGTTCCTCTCTCAAAATAGTTATGTAACTTCATATGTTTGGCTTCTCTGTCGGTCAGTTTATAATTTCAGATACTATGTTCGCACATTTGTTTTTTGCTCCATCAACTATATATAGCTGGGGTCTCTCAATTTCTCTACCCACTGTGACCTAGCACCTCTCTGAGCCTAAGTTCCCTCACCTGAAAAAGAGCAGGTATGAAAGAGTCTGACTAGATAGCTAGTCACAAAACCACTTCTCTTTCTTCCTGGGCTCACAGCTGTTTCCCAGCCTTCCTTGCAGTTAGATGTGACCATGTAGCTGAGCTTTGGCAAGTGGAATGTGGGCAGAAGTGATGTGTGCCACTCTGGGTGTATGTAGCCCATAAACACCCCTATTTGAGTCTCATTCTCTCTCTCTCTCTCTCTCTCTCTCTCTCTTTCTCTCCCCTCCCACATCCAGATTTGACACCCAAGGTAACTTGAGATAAATGTACTGACGATGACAGAGCCTCCAGCAGCCTGGATTCCTGAATCATTCTGTATCACGGACTTCCAGTACTATGTTGAATAGAAGTGATAATAGTGGGCATCTTTGCCTTATTCCTAATCTTAGAGGAATAGCTTTCAACGTTTCACTAATGAGTATGATGTTTGTGGTGGGCTTGTCACATATGGACTTTGTTAGGTTGAGGTCATTTCCTTCCTCTCCTAGTTTGTTGAGCGTTTTTATCATGAAAGGGTGTTGAATTTTGTCAGATGCTTTTTCTGCATGTATTGAGATGATCATGTGATTTTTATCTTTCATTCTGTTAATGTGGTGTGTAATTTGCATATGTTGAACCGTCCTTGCCCCACACAGGTAAATCCCACTTGGTCATGTTGTATGATAATTTTAATGTGCCGTTGAATTTGATTTGCTAGTATTTTGTTGAGGATTTTTACATCTATAGTCATCAGAGACATTGGCCTGTAGTTTGCTTTTCTTGTACTGACTTTGGTTTTGACATCGGGGTAACACTGGCCTTATAAAAGGAGTTTGGAAGTATCCCCTCCTCTTTCGTATTTTGGAAGAGTTTGAGAGGTATTGGCATTAATTCTTCTTTAAATGTTTGGTAGAATTCTCAGTGAATCCATCTGGTCCTGGGCTTTTCTTTTGGGGGAGATTTTTGATTACTGATTCAATCTCTTACTAGTTACACGTCTGCTCAGATTTTCTCCTTCTTCATGATTCAACCTTGCTTGGTTGTATGTTTCTAGGAATGTTTCCATTTCTTCTGGCTTTTACCCAATTGTTTATAGTAGTCTCTTATCATCCTTTTATTTCTGTGTCATCAGTTGTAATGGCTCCTCTTTCATTTCTGATTTTATTTGGATCTTCTTTTTTTTTTAAGCCTAGCTAAAAGTTTATCAATTTCATTGATCTCTGTGAAAAAGCAGCTCTTAGTTTCATTGATTTGCCCTGCTCAGTTAACCCTTCGTTTCCCCCCAGCAAGAAAATATGCAGCCTATCTAGACCATAAATAACCAGATAATCTCTCCTGGTTCAGAATTCTAAAAGCTTGTCATCAGCTCTACAGTTCACTTAGCAAATGATTGTGTGGCACTGTGAATTGCTATTTAAATATTTTGTTATCTTACGTCTCCTGAGTTTTATGTCTAACCTCTGTAAGTAGATTATACTTTCCTTGAGGGCAGGAAACAGATATTATATGTCTTTGTATCACCCATGCCTCATTGCAGTACTGAGTTGGGCACTTAATATGTATCTGGTGATTTGATTTGAAGTCTCTTGTCACTTAACCTAATTTTCCAATCTTTTCCCCAGCTATGGGCTGCCCCAGGCCCTTTTCACATAGCTCCTCCAATTTAGAGTCTGCTGTTAATTGTCTCTATACCTTTGTCTATGCTGTGCTGCACATGCCCAGTGCCCCTGTGTTTGACTTTCATATCACTCCTGTTCAGATCACAGAGCTCCCCAAAGGATATCTCACCCGGTTCTCGCTCTTTCCGACGGCTCTAAGCCCTCTGTTGGGGCTCCAGAGGATATTCGGGAGGTAGATGAGCCATGAAATGTTAAGTCAGGAGGGTGGAAACCCAGGTCAGTAGGAAACAAGAGAGGATCTGAGAGGCCTACATTTTAAAGGGTCATCAAGGGTTGCAGGGATTAGCATAGTTAATATTTTGGTGAATTTCCTTGGTGACTTTCCATTTTAGGAGAGCCTGGGCATGGTTAAGGTCATGCAGAGAGGAACTATAGAGTGGGGTGGCTTCATAGAAAAAGTCCCTTTTAGATCTAATACTCCGTAATTCAAAATTACTTACCGTTATGTGTTGAATTGTGTCCTCCAAAACAGATACGATGAAGTCCTAACCCCCAGCACTTCAAAATGTGATTTTATTTGTAAATAGGGTCTTGATAGAGATAATCAAGTTAAAATGAGGTCATTCAGGTGGTCCCTAATCCAATATGACTGGTGTCCTTATAGATTTGGACATAGAGACAGACACCCACAGAGAGACAAGATGATGACAGAGGCAGAGATCAGACATGCAGTTTCAAGTCAAAAAATGCTTGAGGCTACCAGAAGCTAAGAAGAGGTAAAGAAGGATTCTACCCAGAATCTCTGAGGAAGCATTGCCCCATGGATATCTTGATTTCAGAATTCTGGCCTCCAGAACTGTGAGACAATAAATTTCTGTTGTTTTAAGCCACCCAGTTTGTGGTACTTTTTTGCAGCACCCCTAGGAAACTAACACACTTATCTTCTCCATGCTTCCTTCCCCCATCCATAAAATGGGCACCTAATGTCAACTTCACAAGAGTGGGAGGCTTTTTGCTGAGATAAAAATATCAGTGGATTTTTATTTTTTAAACATTTGTTTATTTATTTGACTGCACCGGGTCTTAGTTGCGGCACACGGGATCTTCGATCTTCATTGTGGCATGCGGGATCTTTAGTTGCGGCATGCGAACTCTTATTTAAGGCATGTGGGATCTAGTTCCCTGACCCGGGATCGAACCCAGGCCCCCTGCATTGGGAGTGCAGAGTCTTAGCCACTGGACCACCAGGGAAGTCCCACCAAAGGGTTTTTAATTAGTTATGCAAAGTCAGCTTCTCACTGAGTTTGCAAAATAAGCACAGCTGTTCCAAGTATGCTTTTTTTTTTTTTTTGGCTGTGTTGGGTCTTCATTGCTGCGTGCGGGCTTTCTTTAGTTGTGGCGAGCAGGGACTACTCTTCCTTGCAGTGGGCTCTCACTGAGAGCCTCTCACTGAGGTTGCTTCTCTTGTTGCAGAGCACGGGCTCTAGGTGCGTGGGCTTCAGTAGTTGGAGCATGCAGGCTCAGTAGTTGTGGCTCATGGGCTTAGTTGCTCCACGGCATGTGGGATCTTCCCGGACCAGGGCTCAAACCCATGTCCCCTGCATTGGCAGGAGGATTCTTAACCACTGTGCCACCAGGGAAGTCCCTTGACTATAGTTTTTTATTCTTTAACTATATTACTAGATTCTACCTCTTAATCTTTCATGAAGAAGTTCTGCTTCAATATTCGTAGATTAAATTAGTCTGTGAATTTCTTTTTGTTGCTTTGTCAGGTTTCAGTATTTATCTTAGTCAACTCAGGCTGCTATAACAAAACACTGGGGTGGCTTTAACAACAGAAACTTATGTCTCACAGTTCTGGAGGCTAAGAAGTCTAAGATCAAAGTCCCACCAATTTGCTTTCTGGTTAGGGTCTAATTCCTGGCTTACAGATGGTCATCTTCTGGCTGTCTTAACATAGCAAAGAGAAAGGGAGATGTCTCTCAGGACACTTTTTATAAGGACACTAATCCCATCATGGGGGCTCCATCCTCATGACCTCATCCAAACCTAACCACCTCCCAGTTGGAAGGCCCCACTTCCCAATAGCATCACATTGGGAGTTAGGGCTTCAACATATGAATTTGGGGGGAGGACACAATACAATCCGTATCAATATTAATACCCTTCCAAAAAAAAAATCACTGGGCAGTTTCCTTCTTTCTTTTTTCTCTGGAAGAGTTTGGTGAGCTTTGGAATTACCTGTCACTTGTAGATTTGAAAGAAACCATGGGGTTGTCTTGGACAACTTCCTCAGCTACTTCCATAGTTATTAGTCTGTTCAGGTTTTCTATTTCTTCTTAAGCCAGTCTTGGGAATTTTTATTTTTTTAATTTATTTTGGTTTTAAATCATCCAAATTTTCAAGAGGATTAACATTGCATTGTGTTAAATGGGCCTTCATCATTTCCCCCTTACCTTTATACTGTATAATATCATGCAACAATTAAAGAGAATAAAGTAGATCTATATATGCTGACATGGAAAGATCTACAAGATAGAATGGGGAAAAAAAGCAAGTCTCAGAAAAAGAGAGAATCCTTTTTTTTTTTTTTTTTGGCGATACGCGGGCCTCTCACTGTTGTGGCCTCTCCCGTTGCAGAGCACAGGCTTCCGGACGCGCAGGCTCAGAGACCATGGCTCACGGGCCCAGCCACTCCATGGCATGTGGGATCATCCCGGACCAGGGCATGAACCCGCATCCCCTGCATCGGCAGGCGGACTCTCAACCACTGTGCCACCAGGGAAGCCCGAGAATCCATTTTTTAAAATAAGCTTTTATTTTGGAATTAGAATCTCCTTTTCATGTATTAAATGGATGTAAAATGGTCTAAAAAGATACCCACAAATATCTAGTTGTAGCAGTATTCCCCTTAGACTTGAGCAAGAGGGACCTCCCTGTCAGGCTTGCTCTTTAGAGGGGCTGCTCATCCTCCTTCCAGATGCATCACATCCGCAGAGGACATGCCCATCTAGAGTCTGAACCTTCCTTCTAGACCAGCCTTCCTATTCCTGGGACCCCAGCATTCCCTCCAGAGTCTGTGGGGACCTTGCCTCAGGTATGTCTTCCTGAGGATGGAGTGTACCACTGCTGTGACCACTGCTAGGTCCTGTTTGAGGGGTGTGTGGAGAAACCTGGATGTGCAGGTTGGAGTCTCCATCTGTGTATGCATGAGGCCCTGGTGGTGTAGACGGAGCTGGGCAAGGGAAGAGAAGGGAGGCCTTACACCACATTCTAGGAAGAAACTCTGGAGAGTCCAGGAATTCTAAATCCAAACGTGGTTTCTCAGGTCAATATGAAGGTGTATTTGTCCAGGTAGGAGGATAGAACGTTTCTATTTAACAGTTTGTTAGCTGGATTTACAAAAAGTATGTAGATATATGGTATGTGGGCCTTGGTTTGACTCTTGTCCTGGGCCCCGCAAATGTCATGGGGTTAATCATATTACTTCTGGGAGAAACGTGGAACTTGAGGGGGGAAAAGAGAGAGAGTGTGTCACGGGCTGAACTGTGTCCCGCAAAATTCATATACTAAAGCCCCAAACCCACCCCACCCCCTGTACCTAAGAATGTGACTCTGTTTGGAGATGGGGCCTTTTCATGTGTCGATGAACTTAAAATTAGGCTGGGCCCTAATCAAACTGACTGGTATCCTTCTAAGAAGAGGAAACTTGGACACACAAAGAGACACCAGAGGCTCATGTACAGAGGGGCGAACGTGTAAAGAGGGGAACTGTCTGCACCCCAAGGAGAGAGGCCTCAGAGGAAACCAACTGTGTGGGCACCTTGAGTTTGGACTTCCAGCCTCAGAACTATAAGAAAATAAATGTCTATTGTTTAAGCCACACCCAGTCTGTGGTATTCTGTTCCGGCAGCCTGAGCTGACTTTAACTTTTTACTCTGTCTTTTTCTTCTTCTTTGACTTTTATTTCTAATGCCTATGTATCCGTGCATTATTTATGTAATTAAAAAATACATATTAAAATGTTCTCTTATCATGCTTGTCTTTCATTTCTCATCCTAATTATGTGTTCTCTGTATGTGGTCTTTTTCCTCTTGATTAGGCTGGCTAGTGGCTTCTCTATTTTACTGTGTAGGGTTTTTTCCACAGTGAATCAACTCTTCCATTTACCAATTCTACCTTTGTTTCGTACTTTAATTCATTAATTTCTGCTTGTCTTCGTTCTGCCCTTCTTTCCTTAGATGTATTTTTTTTTTTTTTTTTTTGCGGTACGTGGGCCTCTCACTGTTGTGGCCTCTCCCACTGCAGAGCACAGGCTCCAGACACGCAGGCTCAGTGGCCATGGCTCACGGGCCCAGCCGCTCCGCGGCATGTGGGATCTTCCCAGACCGGGGCACGAACCCGCGTCCCCTGCATCGGCAGGCGGACTCTCAACCACTGCGCCACCAGGGAAGCCGTTTCCTTAGATGTATTTTGTTGCTCATTTTGTATCTTCCAGCTTTGAATGCTTGATTCATTTATATTTGTCTTTCTTTTTTCTTTTTCAGAAATATAAGTGTTTAAGAAGAAATTTCCCTCTCATAATGTTTTTTTATTTTATTTTATTTACTTTTGTCTGCATTGGGTCTCCATTGCTGTGCGTGGGCTTTCTCTAGTTGAAGCGAGCAGGGGCTACTCTTTGTTCCAGTGTGTGGGCTTCTCATTGTGGTGGCTTCTCTTGTTGCAGAGAACCGGCTCTAAGCGCGCGGGCCTCAGTAGCTGTGGCTCAAGGGCTCTAGAGCACAGGCTCAGTAGTTGTGGCACACGGGCTTAGTTGCTCTGTGGCATGTGGGATCTTCCAGACCAGGGATCAAACCCATGTCCCCTGCATTGGCAAGCGGATTCTTATGCACTGGGCCACCAAGGAAGTCCCTCCCATAATGGTTTTAGCTGTATCTCATTGTTTTAGACACATAGTGTTTTCATCTTTGTTTCCCAATCTTGTTTGAACTTACAATTCTGACTTTCTTTTGTTCTCAAATGGAGTTTTAAAATTTGAGGAGGGGGTGCAACTAGAGATTATCATACTAAGTGAAGTAAGTCAGAAAGAGAAAGACAAAACTTATATGATATCACCTATAGGTGGAATCTAAAGTATGACACCAATGAACTTATCTATGAAACTGAAACAGAATCATGGACATAGAGAACAGACTGGTGGTTGCCAAGGGAAGGGGGTTGGGGGAGGGATGGAGTGGGAGGTTAGGGTTAGCAGATAAGCTTTTATATAGAGAATGGATAAACAACAAGGTCCTACTGTATAGCACAGAGAACTATAGTCAATATCCTATGTTAAACCATAATGGAAAAGAATATTTTTAAAAAGAATGTATATATGTGTATAACTGAATCATTTTGTTGTATAGCAGTAATAAACACAACACTGTAAATCAACTATACTTTGATTTTAAAATGAGTAAATAAATTTTCAGGAGGGTTTTTTAAAATATTTTATTTATTTATTTATTTGGTTGCACTGGGTCTTAGTTGCGGCATGCGGACCCCTTAGTTGCAGCTCCCTGGCTCCTTCGTGTGGCATGCAAACTCTTAGCTGCCACACGCATGTGGGATCTACTTCCCTGACCAGGGATCGAACCCAGACCCCCTGCATTGGGAGTGCAGAGTCTTAACCACTGCACCACCAGGGAAGTCCTGAGGAGGGGGTTTAATTTTTCCATATGGTTGGGTTTTTGTCTCATTTCTACTTTTTAATTTCTGGTTTTATTACTTGGTGGTCAAAGAAGTCTCTACTATTTCTACTTGGGGGAAAATTACTGATATTTTCTTTATAGCCATGGTCAAATTTTGTAACTCTTCTCACGGGTGTTTCAATGGGAGACATATTCGCTGTTTACATATCCATTTGTTTGCACGATGCCGTATTATCACTAATATCAACCTGATTCATTATTTGATTCGGATCCTCTGTATCCCTTTGTGACCTGTGGCTCTTGGTAAAGCCCTTTAGCCAGTGTGGTTGAGCTGATTCATCTCTGTTCAGCTGGCATTGTACAAGGGTGATATCAGAGTGTGATTCTCACCTCTCTCTCCTCACCTTGCCCTTAGCTTGTTGGCTTGATATAGGAGCCCAGCTCGGAGAATTACAAGGGTGGTAAAGTTACAGGGTCATCCTTACAGCACTGGTTCCCATCAACCCAGGGCTTGAAGACAGTCGCAAGGTGTGACCTTCCCTAACACTCTTGAGTCCTCTTTTGCTCTGAGTTCTCATCTTTCCAAGTAAAGATGTTGGCCAGACCCTTCCAGACCCTCTTACTTACTTTTAGGAAATCTGTACCTACTTAATATCCAGGAGATAGGCAGGGACTCTCCATGTCTTCCTTAAATGGGTTAGAGATATCTCTGTGTGTCTGGAAGGTACTCTTGCCAATTTGCTCAACTCTGCCACATTCATTTCAGATGACATGTGCTTCTGTTACTTGCTCCATCAATTTGTCTCTGCTGCTGCTGTTGTCCACCTGAAAGGTGCTGGAGAGGGTCAGCGGGGCTTTCACTCTGCCACCTTTTCCTCCTCATACCCATCAAAGCCAATTGCTTCTGTCTCTTGCCACGTTCTATGAAAGCCAATAGCTGGATCCTCACTAAATTGAGAGACTGTGTGCTGGTGTCTGACTCAAAATAAAAGCTATTAACTTTATGGATCCTTGGGGACACCTCAAAGGTCATTCTGAAACTAGAGTTCAGCGGGAAGCCCATGTGCTTGCTGATGAGGACAGACAAGGCATGTTAAGATGCCTTTGAGAGAGAGCACAATGGCTTCAATCATATGTCTTGAGGACAGAGAGATTCTCTCTATTGTGTCTCCCACAGGCAATTCGAAGTGGCTTCTACATAAGCAGAAATCAGGCTGCTCTGGTTTAATAATATTCCTCTTATTTTCCTGAGCAATACCAAGGAGTCAGTTGAGCTGTCTATAAACACAGTATTCTCAAATTATTTTTGCTTTTTCTTTACTATTTTACCTTTCTCTTTCTCCTTCCCATTTTGTTCTTTTTTCTTTCTTCTCCTGCTCCTGTAATAAATTTGAAAGCATCAGTGTTTCTAATGTCCAGGAAGTGTTTTTATGACTCTTTTTCTTTGCTTTAGAACTTATTGGCTCTTTCTTTAACCATAATTCTCACCTCCTCATAGTATTTTACAAAACAGGAAAGTTCTATTTACTGTAACTGGCAATTATTATATAAACATTCTTCATGTGTATTGGTCAGGTTTCAGCATGTTGTGCTGCAGAACAAACAACCCCAAGATCTTAGTGGCTGACCACCACAGTGGTTTATTTCTCACTCACGTGACATGTCAGTTGCAGCTCTGTGCCAAGTCCTCTTCATTCTGGATCCATGATGCAGGAAGAAAGGGAAGATCCAAGTGCAAAAGGGACAAACTAGCCAAATCGAATCCCTTTTAGAGGGCTTTTCCAGGAGCCCACCCTTTCCTGGTTCAGGTGGGTCACTCAGCAGCCTCCTAAAGCACAGGCAGCTGCTCCAGCACCTGTTCCTAGTCTACAGCAGCCAGAAGCACTGAAAGGCCGGTAGCTTCCTCCAGCACCCCCACCTTTGGCAATTTTGTATTCAAGTGCTTCCATTGAGATACCTCAGTGGTATCAGGATAGCTTTCCCTTGTATGATAGAGGGCAGTTTTCTGGCAAGTTCCACTAGGGCAGACCTCAGTAACTTCTCTGCTGTTCAGTGAACCATAGCTGTGCCCAATCCAACAAAGTCTGGACCTCAGCACTGGGGGGAGGGCATAGGGGAGGGAAAGCTCTTTCTCAGCCCTGAGAGTCATGACTGCTCCTTATATCTGCTACTTCACCTGTATTCTTCAGAGTTCTCTTTACCTCTTACTAGGCAACCCCTCATTACTTCAATCCTCTGTTATAGTCAATAATTCTTTATATTACACTTTCCCTATTCAAATTACCATGTGGTTTTTCTCTCCTGATTGAATCCAGACTAATACACCAGCCCAGCTTTGTTGGCTCACATCTCATTAGCCAGGACTAGCTGTCAGTGCTGGGAAATGTAGCTCTTTAGCTGGGCAGGTGGCCACTTCAACTAATCCAGGGTTCTGCTAACAACAAAGAAGGAGAGTTGGGGTCTTGCATAAACAATGTGCAGCGTTGACCTCAACAGAAGTACATATTGATAAGGATGCCTTCCAGATCTCCAGTCAAACTTCTCTGCTTTCTAGGACATTTCCCTTGACCACACCCATTGGTGAAAATCCCCACCTTCCCACATCTCCAGGTGAACATTCTTACCTGTCCACGTCTCCAGGCTCATTTCACACCATCCTCTCCGATACCATGGATCCCTTCCCTTGAAAATCCCCTCAGTCCTCTTAGAAAAGGATTAAATAAGCGGAAACAAATTCAACAAGTATGATTTGCTCTATTATGAGCATTACACAGACTGAATGTCCCACAGTGTCCCCCTGAAACAGGTGGGAAGGGGGCAAGGCACAACCTTTAAAAGAATGACATAGCCTTTGGATGTGACATAAACTGGTTAGAACCAACTAGGTCCAAGATGGCAGAAGATTCGACTTCCAGTATACCTTGAGCTTCATTTTATGCTCACTGTAATACATTAGCATATGCTAAATGACACCAGGGCCATGACAGTTCTGAGACTAACCATAAAAGGCCAAAAAGTGGGCGGTGCCCCAATTCCTGGGAATCTCCACCCCTTCTCCAAGATAGTTGGAATAATCCTCCCACTCATTAGCCTATGAAATTACCCAGCCCATAAAAACTAACCACCCATATTTCAGGGCCTCTCGCCTTCTGAGATGGCCCACGCTCTGTCCGTGGAGGGTGTTTCTCCCAGGGCCACTCTCGCCTTTCGAGACACACCATACTCCATCTATGGAATGTGTACCCCTCTAAGTAAATCCACTTTTTACCTATTGCTTTGCCTCTCACTGAATTGCTGAGACATAAAGACCCTGAACTTCAGTAGGTCCTGAGACCAGATATGTGATTTTAATCAAAAGACAGTGGATTGAAGTCCCCGTCTGGGTTTTGGCCAGGTTCGAGTCCCGGCCCATGGGTTCAAATCCCAATCTGAGTTGTGCAGTTTCACCCCAGTCTTTGAAAGCCCCTCAGTCCCTCCAGCCTCTCAGAGTCTCTAGACAGCCTGCCCACTGGCCCTCTATGTGCTGTGACCCATGTCGTGTCTGCCTCCCTAAACAGTTGAAGCCCCCTTAACAGGGGGACTGACCCAGCATCTGTCCCTTGCAGCTCCCTGCCCAGTCACCCTGGCCCCCAAGGCAGGGAAGGGCATCCCCTCCTTTCTCAGGGCGCTCCCCAAGCTCTCAGAGCCTGGTCTGAGACACAGACATTATTGCTCCCCGTCTGCAACTCTGACTCAAGCACAAGTTCCAGCCAAGACGGAAACAGGAGGTAGTGATGGGAACTTGCTGTGTGACTGTGGGAAGGTTAACAATCTCCTTCTCAGGGGCAGCTGTGAGAGTTAAATGAGAAGGTGAGAGTCTTGCTAGTCACACAGTAAGTTCTCAGTAAATGCTAGTTGGGGTATTATGATTTTTACAGTTGCTTGGCTAGCTCTTCAGAAAGAGGGGTCTCTCACCTCGAGGAGTTTAGGAACCTCCAAGTGAGTTCTGACCACTTTGAGGTCCTGGGGCATCAAGAGAAGTCACTCTGGGGCTTCCCTGGTGGCGCAGTGGTTGAGAGTCCGCCTGCCGATGCAGGGGATCCGGGTTCGTGCCCTGGTCCAGGAAGATCCCACATGCCGCGGAGCGGCTGGGCCCGTGAGCCATGGCTGCTGAGCCTGCGCGTCCGGAGCCTGTGCTCCGCAACGGGAGAGGCCACAGCAGTGAGAGGCCCGCGTACCGCAAAAAAAAAAGAGAAGTCACTCCGAAGGGACAGGAGGGGAGAGCAGCTTAAGCAGCCAAGCTCTCCTGGTGGATGTTAACTTGAATTCACAGGAAGTTTCACAGGGAGATCTTTCCAGAAATGCAGAAGCTGCATTGAAAGTGCACACTGCACCGCCATCTACTGGCCATGTCTTGGAAGGAACGTAGACAAGTAGACAACTGGTCACACTGCTGCTGGTTAATCAAGTAGATTCCTGGCCCACACTCTCAGGGGTACTGGGGTGTCTGCATGTTTATCGAGTCCTTCAGTGGATTCTTGTGCAGGTGGTCCAGTGCCCCCCAGCTCTTCCCATGAGGGGACCCTATTTTAAGGCATGAACAAAAATATTCACAATGATGTGAGGCACTGAAATGCACTCTGGCCCAAAACACAACCTGAATCTAATTATGAGGAAACATCAGACAAACCTAAAGAGAGTGACTGGCCTATATATCCTCTTCAAAAATGTCAAGGTCATGAGAGACAAGAAGACTGGGAAACTGTTACCAGGAGACTGTTACAAGGAGACTAAAGAGAAAGGAAAACTGAATGTAATATATGATCCAAGAGTTTCATTCGTTATGTAGGATGTTATGGGACAGTTGACAAAATCTGAATATAGTCTGCTGAAAATAGTATTGTATAAGTGTCAGTTTCATGATTTTAATCATTGTACTATGACTATATAAGAGAATGTCCTTGCTTTTAGGGAATACACACTTAAGTGTTTAGGGGTAAAAGGCCAACGGGTTTGCATCTGACTTGCAAACAGTTCAGGAGGGAAATTTATGTATATATATGTATAATATTGATGAAGGGTGTTCAGGAATTCTTTGTACTCTTTTTGCAACTTTTTTAGCAGTCTGAAATTACACTAAAATAAGAAAAAAATTTTTCACAGCCCTACTGAGGAAATAGTGACATAATGCCACCATAAATCAGTTACACATTAAAACCTCACCTTTTTACAGAGCACTTAGTAGGTGCTGGACATGTGCTTTTCATGGTTTATCTCATTAAATGCTCACAGCAATCCTGTAAGAGAAATGCTACTATTACCTTCCAATTTTCACAGGAAGAAAGCTTCACCTCAGAGAGGTGAAGTAATCTGCCCAAGATCACACAGCCAGTAGGTGATAGAACTGGGATGGGCTCTGTCAATCCAGAGTCATAAGAATCCAACTAGCAGCACGTAGGGTCCACAACACTAGAAGACACGGTTCTCATTATTGAAAGGACTGAGGACCACTCCTGCAGTTGCCAGATTGAACTCTACCATATCCTCCAAACATACCTGGGCCTTGACTCTGCCTCTGTGCAGACCATTGCTCCTGACTGCCTTTTTTGCTGTCTTTAGTGTCCCTCCCCTACATCCTCTTCTGGGCTGAGAAACCTCTTCCCCCATAGCTCCTTCTCAAGCCCTGTACCTAGGAGGGACCTGTCCCTGCTGTGCAGTCCCACAGCCCTATACTTGTCCTTCTCTCAGAGAATATCCTATTCTCCATCTCCCGCTATAATCCTTTGGCAGAGGCAGAAGAGGGAAGCTATTGCTGGCTCCAGCTCTGCACTCAGACAGACCTAGATTTGAAACGTGGCTCTGCCGTTTACTGGCTGTGTGATCTTGGGCAAGTCACTTCACCTCTCTGAGCATCTTATAAGTAAAACAGAGCTATGATAACCCAACTCATTATAAAGAGAAAGAAAGATGAGCTATATAAGACATTTCCTATAATATCTGGCAAGCAGCAAGTACTTAAAAATGTTAATTACTATTCCTGTGTCCTACCTCCATAATGACTGTTTTAAATTTTTTCAGATAAATTATTTATAAGCTGTGACAAAGTTTTACTTTGATCATGCCACAAAGCCAAGTCAGAGTTCCCTTTTGTTAAGGACATTTCCCAGGAAAACAGAATGGTTGGATAAGCATTATTAAACTTGTATCTTGAATACAAGATAAAGAATGTCTGATAATCAGCTGAGTGTTTGGGTAGCTGATTTCTCCAAGGAGGTTTTAATCTTGTTAGAGTTTATCAGAAAATTGCTTAAACATTTATCAAGAATGCTAATTTCCTCCCAGAAGGAGATTGTGAATTGCATCAAGCAAGAGAGTTCCATACCAGATCGTGATGGGAACACTCTGCTCTTAATCAAACTCATAATAATCCAGGCTGACATTTCGTGGGGGTTCACTATACACCCAGCATGGAGCTGTGTCACAGGCCTAGCCTTGAAGCAGATCCTGGACGTATTTTGTCACTGTGCCCTGTTCTGACTTAGTTCAGTCAGACTATGCAGGAGGCTACAAAATGCTGGTGGAATGTGTGAACGGGAGCAGCGGCCATCACGTCCCAGGACTTTGCATGATGTGGGACACACACCCTCTCCTGTCCTGCACACCACCAAGATGGAAACAAACAGGTTTCTGAGAGTAGAGACCATCCACTGTTCCCCCAATATAATGGGATGTAAGTACATGACTTGGTTAGGCTTTCTGGTTCAATACTGTCAAGAAAGTCCTTTACCAGCTAGATGACAAAGTGCTTAATTCTGGCCACAGAGCCTGGCAGAGAGACCAAAGGCTCATTACCAAGCATGGATGCCTTTCCTCTGGCAGACAATAAAGAGCTGGATCCAAGCTGCTCATTAGTTTCTTTAGGGATTTGTTGGACATCTTGCTACTACGTGAACCAACAGATGGACTTGGCTGTTGGCCACAAGGATATTTAAGAAGGAACGGATCTGCCTACCCATTGTGAGAAGCAAAACACTGTGTCTGAAGGGGGTGCACTGCCTCCCATATGGTTTGGGGATGAAGTCAGTGGTCTTCAAAGTGGGGTCCCCTGACCGGCAGCATCAGTATCACCTGGGAATTTGTTAGAAATGCGAAGTCTTGGTCCCCACCCCAAACTTACTGAATCAGAAACTCTGAGGTGGGATCCAGCACTCTGCTTTAACAAGCCTTCTAGGTGATTTGGATGCAAGTTCAAGTTTGAGTTAAATTGGGTTAAGTTGTAATACGTTTTCCTCTGTCTTCTCTGGCTTCCCCACATCTTCTCTTCCTCCCCATCATCTCCCATCTTTCTCCTCTACAAACCAACACCTTCTCATAATCTCCTGGGATTGAATATAAGTACTCAGCTGGGTTGTGAGACCATCCGTGGATCACCAAGAAAGACGGAAGATTATCAAACTCCAGAAAATTGTCACATTCTCCCAGCTGAACGTTTGAGAACAGGCCTGCCTGGATGAGCTAGAAGACACCTCGATGGCATCTGAGGCCACAGCACCACATGCTTCTGAGGCAGAAACAAGATCAGGCCAGAGTTTGGGGTCTGTGCTGTCCTGGAGCCAGCCATGGCTGCTCAGAGGATGTTCAGAGCAAAATAGCTCAGGGAAAGAACGGCCACTGGGAGAAGAGGTGAAGAAATGGCTGTAGGTGACCACAAAGAGGCCTGGCACAATGCAGCCATGCAGAGAAAAATGCAACAGCGACAGGATGGATCTATGGAAACACACCAGCATGTACTGGGCTCTTGAATGGATTTCCTGCAGGTCTGGGAGCTGATATTCAGTGGATGTTCAAGGAAAGGGTGACTCCTGAAGGCTGGAGAACTTGGGACACTCATGTGACACCTACAAAAAGAAGGCACAGTCAACTGATTCTTTTAATAAACATTTGCAATTCACCATGGCACATGCTGAATTTTAGGCAGAGGGCAGATCTGGTACCTCACTCTGGTACTGTGGTCCCTTCTAGCAAGCTCTCCATCCAGCTCCACAGCCATCTCTAGGTCTACTTAGACCACTTAGGATCCCAGGCAGCTCAGGGAAACTAAATTTCAAAGCCTCCTGCTATGGACAGAGTTATGTAACCCCAAAATTCGTATGTTGAAGCCTAACCCCCAGTGCGCCGGTATTTGGAGTAAGGAACTAATTAAGGTTAAATGAAGTCATAAAAGGGAAGCCCTAATCTGGTAAAATGAGTGTCCTTATAAGAGACACCAGCCATAAAAACGAATGAACTTTTGCCATTTGCAACATCATGGATGGACCTGGAGCGTATTATGCTAAGTGAAATAAGTTAGATAGAGAAAGTCAAATACTGTATGTTATCACTTATACGTGAAACCTAAAATATAAAACAGGTGAATGAATACAGTAACAACAACAAAAAGAGACACCAGGGAGGCCACTCTCTGTCTCTCTCTGTCTCTGCTATGTGAGGACATGGTGAGAAGGCGGCCATCTGCAAGTCAGGAAGAGAGACCCCACGGGAAACCAAATTGGCTGGCACAATAATCTTAGACTTCCTGGCCTCCAGAACTGTGAGAAAATAAATTATTTTATTTAAGCCACCCAGTCTATGGTATTTTGTTCTGACAGCCCACGATAATGAAGATAGCTCCCTCTGCCTGACCTCACCAGGCTGTCCAGTTGTCCTGGATATACTACAGGGTAGGACAGGGGATAGTTCAAGAAGTGGCTTCTTTCAGATTGCTAAATGGGAAGCAGAGTAAATGATTTCCCTCCTGTCCTCAGCGTTCCCTCTAATGCACCTTTCCCCCTGTCCACAGAAGAGACACCTTGGACCCCTCAGCCCTCTGTCCAGGATCCAGTCTCCCTCACCAGTGGGCCAACACTAGCCTTGGGACATCCCAGATACTGCAGCCAGTTGTACCAGGAACTGGTCCCACCACCAACAGGCTGACACTAAATCTGAGACCCCCAGCCCCACAGTCACCCACTCCAGAACCCAGCCCTGCCCACCAGTGAGCCAGCACTAGCTCCAGAACCACCCCAGGATCACAAAGCCAGCAGCCCCATGACCCAGCCCTGCCAGCCAACCAGTGGCTGGCAGCCTCTACACAAGGTAGGGCCTGACAACAAACGAGACCAAGTGCCGGCCACACCTACCAGGTTGCCCACAGCAGTCAGTCTGCCACAACATGGAGCCCAAATAGTGGGCACCCCTAGAGCATATAGCTCTGGTGACCAGAGAGAGGAGTGTGCTGCTGAGATCCATAGGACGTCTCCTACAAAAGGCCACTTCTCCAAGGATGGGAAATGTAAACAACCTACCAGATACACAGAAATAAAAAGAGCAAATTAGGCAAAATGAGGTGACAGAGGAATATCTTCCAAATGAAAGATCAAGATAAAACCCCAGCAGAAGAACTAAGTGAAGCTGAGACAGGCCATCTACCCCACAGAGAGTTCAAGGTAATGATCATTAAAATGTTCAAAGAAGTTGGGAGAATATTGGATGAACAGAGTGAGAAGTCAGAATTTTTTAACAAGGTTAGAAAATATAAAGAAGAACCAGAGGTGAAGAATACAATAATTGAAATGAAAAATACCTAGAAGGAATTTCTAGAAAATTTCCTAGGAGGAGTCAACAGTAGACTAAATAATACAGAGGAATTGATCAGCAAGCTGGAAGACAGATTAGTGGAAACCAATGAAGTTGAAAGAAAAAAGAATAAAGATTAAAAAGAAATAAGGACAGTTTAAGAGATCTCTGAGACATCAAGCATATTAATATTCACATTATAGGGGTCCCAGAAGAAGAGAGAGAGAAAGGGGCAGAGAACATATTTGAAGATATAATAGCTGAAAATTTCCCTAACCTGGGAAAGGAAACTGACATCCAGGTCCAGGAAGCACATAGAGTCCCAAACAGGATCAACACTAAGAGGACCACACCAAGACACACTGTAATTAAAATGGAAAAAAATTAAAGGGAGAATATTTGAAGCAGCAAGAGAAAAACAACTAGTTACATACAGGGGAACTCCAATAAGAATACCAGCTGACTTTTCAGCAGAAACTCTGCAGGCCAGAAGGGAATGGCATGACATATGCAAAGTGATGAAAGGGGAAAGCCTACAACCAAAAATACTCTACCCAGCAAGGCTCTTTTCATTCAGACTTGATGGAGAGATCAAAAGTTTTACAGGCAGGCTGGGCTTCCCTGGTGACGCAGTGGTTAAGAATCCGCCTGCCAATGCAGGGGACGTGGGTTTGAGCCCTGGTCCGGGAAGATCCCACGTGCCACGGAACAACTAGGCCTGTGAACCACAACTACTGAGCCTGTGTGTCTGGAGCCTGTGCTCGGCAACTAGAGAGGCCGCGACAGTGAGAGGCCCGCGCACCGCGATGAAGAGTGGCCCCCACTTGCCGCAACTAGAGAAAGCCCTCACACAGAAACGAGGCCCCAACACAGCCAAAAATAAATATAAAAATAAATTAATTAATTTCAAAAGAAAAGACCTAAAGAAGAAATACATGGCGAATATCTTTAAAAAAAAAATAGTTTTACAAGCAGGCAAAAGCTAAGAGTTCAGCACCACCAAACCAACCTTATGAGAAATGTTAAAGGGACTTCTCTAAGTGAAAAAGGAAGGACCACAACTAGAAACAAGAAAATTACAATGGGAAAAAATCTCATTGATAAAGGCAAATACACAATAAAGGTAAATTAGCAGTGTGTAAAGCTACTGTGAAGGTTGAAAGACGAAAGCAGTAAAATCATCTATGACTGCAATAAGTAGTTAAGCGATACACACAAAAAAAGATGTAAAATATGATGTTGAAAACAGTACATGTGGGAGTGGGGAAAGTAAAAAAAAAAGGTGGGGAAAGTAAAAATGCAGGGTTGTAAAAATGTATTTGAACTTAAGAGATCGGGAACTCAAAATAATCACATATAGCCGCGGAGCGGCTAGGCCCGTGAGCCATGGCCGCTGAGTCTGCGCGTCCGGAGCCTGTGCTCCGCAACGGGAGAGGCCACAACAGTGAGAGGCCCGTGTACCGCAAAAAAAAAAAAAAAAAAAAAAAAAAAAAAATCACATATACATTGCTATATACAGTGGGGGGAATATAGTAAATAACTATGCAGTATCTTTGTATGGTGACATATTGTAACTAGACTTATGGTGGTGATCATTTTGAAATGAATAGAAATACCAAATCACCATGTTATGTAACAGGAGCTAACATAGTGTTGTAGGTCAGTTATACTTCAAAAACAAACACATAAACAAACCCAGAGAAAAAGAGATCAGATTTGTGGTTATCAGAGGCAGAGGGTGAGGAAAGGGGGAACTGAATGAAGGCAGTCAAAAGGTACAAATTCTCCATTATAAGATGAATAAGTACTAGGGATGTCATGTACAACATGATAAATATAATGAACACTGCTGTACGGTATATATGAAAGTTGTTAAGAGAGCAAATTTTAAGAGTTCACATCACAAGAAAAACTTTTTTTCTATTTTTTTTTTTTTTTTTTTGGCTGCATTGGGTCTTTGTTGCCACACACGGCTTTCTCTAGTTGCAGCGAGCGTTGACTACTCTTCATTGCAGTGTGCGGGCTTCTCATTGTGATGGCTTCTCTTGTTGCAGAGCACAGGCTCTAGGTACGTGGGCTTCAGTAGTTGTGGCACGCAGGCTCAGTAGTTGTGGCTCGCGGGCTCTAGAGCACAGGCTCAGTGGTTGTGGTGCACGGGCTTAGTTGTTCCGTGGCATGTGGGATCTTCCCAAACCAGAGCTTGAACCTGTGTCCCCTGTGTTGGCAGGCGGATTCTTAACCACTGTGCAACCAGGGAAGTTCCTCTATTTCTTTAATTTTGCATCTATATGAGATAATGAATGTTCACTAAACTTATTGTGATAATCATTTCATGACGTATGTAAGTCAAATCATTAGGCTGTACACTTTAAACTTATATAGTGCTGTATGTCAATTATATCTCAATAAAACTGGAAGGAAATTAATAATAATAAAACATACATACTACACAAAGCAATCTACAGACTCAACGCAATTCCTATCAAAATTCCAATGGCATAATTCACAGAAATAGAACAAACAAGTCTAAAATTTATATGGAACCATAAAAGACCCCAAATAGCCAAAGCAATCTTGAGAAATAAGACCACAGCCAGAGGCATCACACATCCTGATTTCAAACTATATTACAAAGCTGTAGTTATCAAAACAGTGTGGTATTGGCATAAAATCAGAAACATAAATGAATGTAACAGAATAGAGAGCCCAGAAGTAAACCCACGTGTATAAGGTCAATTACTTTACAACAGAGGAGCCAAGAATACACAATGAGTAAAGAACAGTCTCTTTAATAAATGGTGTTGGGAAAACTGGAAATATACATGCAAAAGAATCAAACTGGACCCCACTCTTACTCCATACACAAAAATTAACTCAAAATGGATTAAAAACTTGAATGTAAAACCTGAAACCAGAAAACTTCTAGAAGAAAACATAGATGGTAACCTTGACATCAGTCTTGGCACTGATTTTTTGGATTTGACCTGAAAAGCAGAGGTAACAAAAGCAAAAATAAGCAAGTGGGACTACATCAAACTAAAAAGCTTCTGCACAGTGAAGGAAACTGTCAACTAAATGAAAACGCAACCTACTGAATGGGAGAAAATATTTGCAAATCATGTATCTGATAAGAGGTTAATAATCAAAATAGATAAAGAACTCATAAATTCAATGGAAAAAAAAATCTGATTTTTAAATAGGCAAAGGATCTAAATAGATGTTTTCCAAAAGAAGATATACAGATGGCCAACAGGTACAGGAAAAGATACTCAACATCACTAACCATCAGGGAAATGCAAATGAAAACCACAATGAGATATCACCTCACACCTGTTGGAATTATTATCAAATAATATTTAATAATAGCTATTATCAAAAAGACAAGAAATAACAAGTTTCGGCTCGACATGGAGAAAAGGAAACCTTTGTGCATGCCCTGTTGGTGGGAATATAAATTGGTGCAGCCACTATGGAAAACAGCATGGAGTTTCCTCAAAAATTTAAAAATAGAACTCCCATATGATTCAGCAATTTCACTTTTGGGTATTTATCCAAAGAAAACAAAACCACTAAAGTGAAAAGATATATGCACCATGTTCACTGCAATATTATTTATAAGATATAAAAACAACCTAATTGTCCATCAAAGGGCGAATGGATAAAGGAAATGTGGTATATATATTCAGCTATAAAAAAGAAGGACATCTTGCCAGTTGTGACAACATGGATGGACCTTGAGGGCATTATGATAAGTGAAATAAGTCAGACAGAGTAAGACAAATACTGTATGATGTCACTTATCTGTGGAATCTAAAGAAAGAAAGGACAAGCTCATAGATACAGAGAACAGATCGGTGATTGCCAGAAGTGGCGGGCAGGGAGTGGACAAAATGGATGAAGAGAGTCGAAAGGTACAAACTTCCAGTTATAAAATAGGTAAGTCATGGGGATATAATGTACAGCATGGTAACTCTAGTTAATAATACTGCATTGCATTTTTTTTTTCTGCATTGCGTTTTTAAAAAGCAATTATTGTGTTGGCCAAAAAGTTCGTTCGGGTTTTGTATCATCTTACAGAAAGACCCAAACGAACTTTTTGGTCAACCCAATATCTCATACCATTTTCAGGAAGATGACTTAAGTTTCTTTTATGATGGTTGTCAGAGGCATTTTTAAGAAATAACCTAACTTAACTTTCACTTGTGTTCGTGAAATAAGCTGGATTTAGTTTTGCTTGTGTGCTTAAATGGTTTTGTCTGCTCAGGGAATTCTCAAGTCCAGTCTCCATTTTGTATTTAACACTTCTTTGAACCATTGTTTGTAATATGCAGTCCAATCTAAATTTAAATAATACAATGGCAATGAGACACATGGGGAAGTCTGCAGCGTCTGCAGTGGGGCTTCTGGGGAAGTTTTTCATTTCTAAGAAAGAGACACAAGGAAGAAACAGTGTTTCTGTTTTTCCTGTGGGTGCTGTCATGTCAGGATACACCAAAGCAAACTTGATACCCACCAGAGGATGGTAACACATGGCGATGAGCAGGTTCAAGAGAAACACGGGGAAGGAGAGCAAAACCAAAAGCACGCTGTGCCTGCAGCCCAACTTAACACTGCACCTCTTGTCATGACAGATGATAGATTTTCTTATTGCCCAAGCCAGAGGGCATCATGGATTTTGATTCCTTGCTGCCAAAATCCTGATACCCACCCTACTAAAATGTAAGGTCCATAGGGTAGCAGCTCTGCCTGTTTTGTTCATGGCTTTATCCCCAGCATCTAAAATACCACCCAGCACATAATAGATGCTCAATAAATCCTTGGTAAGGAATTAATGGATGAATTTGCTAAGTGGAAATAATGATATCCATTTGAGATAATAGACGTGAAAGTCCTTTGAGAAATGGAAAGCACCAGGCATAACAGCCCATTATTTACTATCACTGTTAACTGAAAAGAGCAGCAGCCACCATTCCCGACAGAGGGGTTGGCCTGAAGCTCTCTGGTCATGCTCAGCATCTACCGCTATCGCCCAGCACCTGCACGGTCCAGTGGGCCTCAAGTATCAGGCCCTCCCTCCCCACCTTCACAATTTTGCCTGAGCCAAAGACCATCTGTACCACTATGAACTATTTCATTAAGTCCGCTTTACATTAGCACGCTCTTTAAACTCAGTTTCCTCCTAAACAATAACATTCATGAAACCACAGTTTTGACACCCTGGTTATATTTTTTCCTCAAATAGACTAAAATAATTCTCTAACTATCAAAACTTAAAATATGCATTCAGGAATCATCTAAAGTGCATGTTGGCAAACATTTTCTATAAAGGACAGATAATATTTTCAGCATCATGGACTGTATCTTCACAACTATTCGATTCTGTTGTAGTGTGAAAGCAGCCATAGGCAATGGGTAAATTCATTAGTGTGACTGTGTCCCAATAACATTTTATTCTCAAAAAAAGATGGTGGGGACTTCCCTGGTGGCACAGAGGTTAAGAATCCGTCTGCCAATGCAAGGGATACGGGTTTGGACCCTGGTCTGGGAAGACCCCACATGCCGCGGAGCAACAAAGCCCCTGTGCCACAATTACTGAGCCTGTGCTCTAGAGCCCGCGAGCCACAGCTACTGAAGCCCACGCACCACAACTACTGAAGCCCGTGCGCCTAGACCCCGTTCTCCAAAAGAATTGAAAGTAGGAACATAAATGGCTATTTGTACACTGATGTTCATAGCAGCATTATTCACAATAGCCAAAAGGTGGAAACCACACAAATGTCCATCAACAGATGAATGTATAAACAAGATGTGATAGATACAAACAATGGAATATTATTCAGTGAATACAACTGACATATGCTATGTGAGATTTTTGGCAAGGATGGTGAAAGATAATGAACCAACGCCAAATATTATCCTGGAATGCTTGGTTAGTTAGCAAAGAAAGTTACGATTTTTCCTGCAGATTACTGTATCCAATCTACTGCTCTAATCATGGGCTATTTGAAAAAAACTTATTATAAAAACTTTCCAGTCTCCTTGGCCCCTCCTTCTCTGTTTCTGCATCTTTTGGCAGCAATAGGTTCCCCAGTTTCTCATGGGTTTTCCTGACCAAGGTCATTGGACAACCCTGCCTACTTTCCTGGATTTTCAGGGTAGAAGCATGTCCCCTCCAACCACAAAGGCCCACTTCACACACCACACACCACGCACACACACACGCACACACACTCTCTCTCTCTCTCTCTCTCTCTCTCTTCTCCCACTGGCAGGAGGCATGTCTGCTGTTTTATTTTTAATGTCAGCAGACACGTAGGTAGACTGACAAACAAGGCTGAGCCTGAGAACGGATCGTTGTCTGGAGGCTGGGAGTGACAGCTGACACACACTTATTTAAACGGATCAGCTGGTCCCCTTGCCTTCTGGACTTCTGCATTAGCTAGGCCAGCACCACAAGCAGGCAAGTCTTCCTGAAGAAGTACACCACCTGCTGGGCCTCACGCCAGGGCCGGGCCCATCATAGGATACCCTAATAAGCATCATACCTGACAAGCTTAGAAAAAGAATCGATGATGCTTTGGATTATAGGTGACAGACACCCAGCTTGATTGGGTTTATGCAGAATAATAGACTTGATCAGAAAGTTCTTGTAAGCAAAAGCCAACATTGGCGGGAAGATTTTAAAGGCCTGACCAATGTTTCTCATGCATGTCCTGTCTACAACCAAATTCCGACAAAACTGCGGACAGTCTGAAGCCAGAGCCCAGGGTCCCTTCAACCTCCTCCAAATGGACTGCATTCAATTGTCGCTTAACAATGGGACATATGTTTTGGTCATTATATGTCTATTCAAGAAAGGATCAAAAATTCCTCTTGTGAGAAAGTCACAGCTTTAACAGTGACCAAAAAAGTTTATGTTGCAACAGGCGAATAAATCTGACTTTATTGTTCCCTTGTGGTCTTTTATCAGATGGGTTTTATCAGACTATTCAAGTTTTCTTTCTCTTTGAGGCAACTTTTTTGGATGTTTTCTAGAAATGTGCTCATTTTGTCAAAGTTAAAATTTTTTTTTTGGCTGCGCCATGCAGCTTGCGGGATCTTAGTTCCCCGACCAGGGATTGAACCCTGGCCCCGGCAGTAAGAGCACCGAGTCCTCACCACTGGACCGCCAGGGAAGTCCCAAAGTTTAAATTTTTATACGTGAAAAGTAATCTGTATTTTTTTAATCCCAGTTCTGTCCTATGTCCTTTTCCCTTCCTGAAATTATTTTTCTTCATCAGTTTCATGACTTTTCAAAGAACCAACTCTTAGCCATGTTGATTGTTGTTGTATTTTTGCCCTCTGCTTTAGTTTCTGCTCTAATTTTTATTCTCATTACTTCTATTTTTTATTACTTATTAATAAAAATTATTCAGCCTTTCTTCTAATATAAGCACGTGAGGCACAAACTTCTTCAGAATTACTTTAGCTACATCTCACAAGTACTGGTATGTAGAAATTTTCATTATCATTCAGTTCTAAGTAGTTTCTAATTCCCCTCCGGTTTCATCTTTGACGAGTTATTTTTGAACGTTTTAAATTTTCCAAATATATGGATTTTTCCAAACCCATTTTTGTTGTTATCGTCCTTAATTATACTGTAGTATGATACAAATGTAATCTGTATAACTGATTCTTTGGTATTTGTGACTTGTTTTGTAACCTGGAACATAAAAAGTATTTGTAAATGTAGGTGCTTGAGAAAAGCATATATCTTCTAATTTGGGGGTATATGTTTCTAGATATTTATTAACCATTGCATTATACATATCTTAAGTTGTAAAAGGAGGGGAACTATTTTTGCTTTCCTGGAAACTTCAGCATTATATCCTGAAAGCCTCAAGGCCGAAAAAAGACAAAAAAAAAATTGAAGAGGAAACTTCAATAAATAATAATGGCTATCAGTTATTGAACACTTTCTGAAGCCACACCCTACACAGGCTTCCACATACAAGTCTGTTTAATCCTTACCTCACCATATTCCTGTGGAGGTGTGGTTCTCATTTCACAAGGGGAAACGGAGGTCAGGTGATGGAAACCCACATTATGTCACCCTGCTGGGTTAGACCCCAGGTCTGTGACTCGGAAGCCAGTGCTCTCACACCCCCTCCGGGCTGATGCCCCCAATTTACCCAATCCCCCCCCATAATCACAGGAATGCAGCGCCAGGCACAGCAGCCCTCTTTGGACTCCTCAAATGACAGCCTTTCTGTAAAGGTGTCCCAGCAACTCCTTTCATGGAACTCAACGCCTTGATTTCTAGACTGGCGCTGTCTGAACTTCCTGCAGTGACGGGAATATTCTATGTATCTGCACTGTCCAACCCCGCAGCTACTTGTGGCTACTGAGCACTTGAAATGTGGCTGATAAAACTGAAGACCTGAATTTTAAGTTTTATTAAAAGAGCCACAAGTGTCTGGTGGCTTGCCATAATGGACAGCAGTTCTAAGCAAGCTCCAGGAGGCACCCTGTTTTGTTTAAAGCTGCATCCCCAACACCTACAGTGCCCAGCACTGCACGTCCTGTAATGTTTGGTGTGTGGAGACATTATCTATATATTTATTGGTGACCGCTTTTAGGGCACAAATTGTCTTATTCACCATTGTACCCCTATGTCTAGTATAATGTCTGGTTAATCTCCCACCAGCTGCTCCAGTGAGGCCTAGTTTCCCAGCCAAGGTTTGTGCCTTACTGACCTTAAGCCTGGTTCCTGGGTCACCCTGGATGAATGCTCTCCTCAGATCTCCTCAGGCCCTACAGACCTGGGATGGCTCGTGCTTCACACACTGCGGTAGAACAGGGCTAGCATGATGACCAGTGCCCAGGGTCCCCAGGAACACTTGTTCAGGACTGGCCTGTGTCCCGCTGCTGCTGTTCCTGCATGGCAGCAAACATCACGCTCAGTCACAGCTAGCTCCAGTGGACCCAGACTCCTTCTCTTGGCATCTTTCCAGGCAGCTACAACCAGCTGAATAAAGGTGGCAAACAGAAGTCAGAGGACAGTCCTCGGAGTGAGACAGAAAAAGGACTGCCCACTTCTGGAAGCCTCTACCAGGAACTGGCTAGCAGGGCAGAACGTTTCAGCCATGAAGAATGGCTAGCAGGGCAGAATATTTCAGCCATGAAGAATGCCTGCCCCTGCACAGACCTTCAGGGTGTCAAAGCCACCAGGCAGGCCTGACAGCCTGAATCCTGCCTCAGCTTAGCCAAGGTGGTTTCAATTCCAAATGCAGAAACTGGACAATTAAGTAGAGCCTTTCATCACAGCCTTTGGGACATACTTCCTCATGTAGACGCCTCCATCTATAAAATGGAGATTAAGAAGTTCACATACGTGTCCTCAGTGCAACTGTTGATTTTACCCCAATTATCTCCAAAAGACTGAGTCCACCAATGGCAGCTCCACGTTCACCATTCTCACCTTTACTCAGTAACCTGCCCTCTCAAGTTGACAACATGTATTTTACACCCAGATAAGTTGACTAACTTGTTCCAGTTTGGCCAGGACTTTCCTGGTTTTGGCAATAAAAGTCCCATGTCTGAGAAAGCCCTCAATTCCAGGCAAACTAGGCCAGTTGGTCACACAAGCAGGTACGTACTCATTAGCCAGGCACCCACAGCTTCCCCAAGACATCAGCACCTGTCTCACTCCGGTCCCCATCACCCTTCCCAAGCCCTGGCCTGACTGTTCCTCGATGCCCTCAACTCTCACAGGTCCTAACCTGAGCCAACCACCAGCTTTTGTTCATGCCCGTCCTAACAGAACACCTCAAACAACAGCCCACGTGCCAAGCCTCAGGAGCAGGACGGAAAGGCTCAGAGTGGAAACAGGATTTGGCCTGTGACCCACTTTCTCCCTGCCCAGCCTCGCTGGCACGTGGCTTGTTACTGACTTAAAACGCAGGTGGGGCGGGTGCATACGGTTTACTGAATGGATGGGTGGAGAGAAAAGTGATGATGATGAGCAGCTGCCAGCTCAAGAGAAAAACTCTTGGTCGCTGAAGTCACGCAGGCATGGCAGAGGGACGGGGAAAGGCCTTCCCTGTCCATGGCGCCCAAGGGCACTGCTGTCGGGACTCAGAGCCAGCTGAAGGGGGCCCCAAGCCCCCAGTCCCAGCGCTTTGCCCTGATTTCTCGTGCTGAGTGAACAGTTCTCCCATGACACTCTGAGCAGGCGGCGGGGAGCTCTTCATGTGTGGACTGCACTCTCCACTCTCTGCCCCGCTGGTGTCCACGAACAAAAGGAATCTACAAGAAAAGACAGACGAGACCAACGGTTGGGAGTTCCCATTTGCATAAACTCAAACCAGCCAACCCTCTGGCGGTGGATTCCCAGCCCGTGGCATTAACTCACCTTGGGGAGAAATACCAGCAATGCCAGATCCCAAGTCACCCCAAAGTCACTGACTCATGGCCTTGGGACTTCCTCAACGATCTCCAGATCGAACGCTGACCTAGGAGGGAGAAGAACCATACAAGCATTTAATCTGCAGCACCATCTTCTCCCCAAGTAACATCACTGAGAGGGTCCCAATAGACTAGGCCCTACTAGGTATCACCAGAATAGGACTTCCCTGGTGGTCCAGAGGCTAAGACTCCACGCTCCCCAATGCAGAGGGCCCGGGTTCGATCCCTGGTCAGGGAACTAGATCCCACATGCCGCCAACTAAGACCCAGCACAGCCAAATAAATAAATATTAAAACAAACAAACAAAAAATACTGACCTTAGATATCACCAGAATAGATGGGATAATAAAGGAAAACACCTCAAAGGTTCGGTTTTTAGAATAAACAATTTTCTTTCAAACAGTTCCCAATAAAGGCAACTGGCCAGATACACCAGAGCTCAGTCTGATCTCACTGTCAGAGACTTTGACACCAAGTTCCCACTGCATCTTGATCAAAGGATGGACCATTGTCCTCAGCAGTTCTCCCACCACTGTCATTACTTCTCTGCCCAGTCCATCCCAAGGCCCCAGCATCTGTCATCCTATTCTGCAAAGACCCACTTAATATGCCCACCCAAGAAAGGCAAATGAAAGAGAAACTTCCAGAAAGACTCATTAGGTGCCCAGATGGGTGAAAATCAAGACTGCCAGGCCCATTTGAAGGAATAATGAGAAAATATCATTAATGCTTGAGGACACTACACAAGTGACCCACAACTCAACGTGTGGGACTTTGCACCCAGAGGTTTAAAGTGCCAGGTCTGGGATGGGGGGGGGACGGGGGGTAGATAAAGTCTTTTCAAAATGGTCACCACCAGCCATTAAATGCTCCAGGCTGGCTGAGGAGCCCCAGGACCAGGGACTAGGCTGTGGGACAGGACAAGCCTCTGATGCAAAGGGGCAGAGGGCAGGTTTGAAAGACAAGGGAAGTCTCAGATTTGTTAGACGGCTACTGAGGACCAGGTGGTTCACAAATATTAGTCTCACTACCTTCACATCATCATGAGATGAGAACAAAAACATCTGGCAAAACAGGATCAAACAGGAGAAACTCGAATGTAGATGGAAGAAAAGGAGCCCTCAGGCCAAAAGTGGGGGGTGAGTGGGACCTGACCTCACCTGTTGTCTGGGAGCCAGACATGCCTCTTGGGAGCACCACGTTGCCCCTGCAGAGTCTACTAAGTGAAGGCGCCGGGGCAGAGTTGCGGCCTCCACCCAACACATCTGCAGCGCAGAAAGGCAGAAGGGCAGCCCCCTGCTGACGGCTGACTACACGGCGGGAGAGTCCTCCTGCCGCACCACCTCCTAACATGAACCAGAAAGCAAGCCTTGAGTCTACAGACACAGACTCACAGATCCACAGGCCTGGAATTTCTTCTCTAGTGAACACCTGGGGTCACCCTTTTTAAAAGAGAACCCACCAAAGCACAGACTAAAAGCAGGGGCGACAAAGAGGTTGGTGAGTCAAAGCACTCTTCTCTCTTCAGTGACTGACAAGAGAACTCCTCGGGCTTCTGGCAGACCATGACAAATGGAAGCTTTCTGAATGATTCAGAATTGGTAGAACCCCTCTTTGCTCCTACATCTGGCCCACCTTTATTTTTCTTTCGACACTACTGGCTGCTCCTGGAGAAGCAATACACATTGTGCTCAAGAAACAGTAAAGGGGGGCTCCCCTGGTGGTGCAGTGGTTGAGAGTCTGCCTGCCGATGCAGGGGACACAGGTTCGTGCCCCGGTCCAGGAAGATCCCACATGCCGCGGAGCGGCTGAGCCCGTGAGCCATGGCCGCTGGGCCTGCGCATCCGGAGCCTGTGCTCCGCAACGGGAAGAGGCCACAACAGTGAGAGGCCCGCGTACCGCAAAAAAAAGAAAAAAAATAAACAGTAAAGGGAAAAAAACCAAAAGAGTAAAGGAGCAAAGTCAACACACAAACAAGCATGTCGGTCATGGGCTGCCTTGAATAATGTATTATGGGTTGTCCTCCATTCCTGTTAAGTTCATAGAGCAGAACCCACGATTTACAGTTCTCCCATGTGCCCTTCAGCATTATCTGAACTTATTCCAGTGTGAGGTCCAAATACAAATGTATGGACTGGTTTCTGTCCGGAGGCTCCTTTACTTCAAAGACAAAGTGAACCTCCACAAGTCCGGGGCCCAGCCCGGTCACCATATCACATGTGGGCCGGCAAAGGCCCGTGCGCTGAAGGAAATGGCAGGACCAAAAAGCTAGTGTGTGAAAGCTCCAGGGTTTGGAGGGGACAACTGGGCCCTCCAAACACGGGGAGAGGCTTCCAGTGACTCCTGTCCCTGCACTATTGGTGACCAGGGCACGGGCAGCCCACGATCACTTTCGATGCCGGAACAGAAAAGGGCAGAAAGAGCCAGGAAGGATGGGAGGCTGGAGCAGGGGCCTGGGTCAGGGAGAGCAGCCCAGCCTAGCCGAGTCCCAGCAGTTTCTGTCATGTCCTGCCAAGACCCCACAAAACCTCTCTGCCAGCGGGAGTCAACACACTTCCAGCATAAAAAACTGCAAATGCTTTCGGGCTGAAAAGATCAGGATCATGTGATCATGGCAACACCATGAAAAATTTTTTAGAACTTTTGCTGCTATCCCAGCTTTGCTCTTCAGATGAAGATGTGGAGTCTGAGATGGGGTCACAGCGCTAGACAGGTTGAGAGGCGGGAGCGGTCTCCATCACAACGGTACTTGCACTGACACCCCAGGGCTCGGAAGGGAGATGCCCCGGGGAGCCCTTCACCCAAGCAGGTTTCTAGGGCCCTCCCCTAGGCATGTGGGGGACTGCCCCACAGCAGGATGCTACTGTCACCACACTTCCCCTTACACGATCACCCAAGCCCCAGAAAACACACACGTGACTTTACAAGAAACACAACATTCCAGAGAAAGGTCCAAAAGCCTTACCTGGGGCCCCGGGGCCTAGAGCCTGGCTGACACGAAGATGACGCCTCCTGTGGAGCCTCTGTGCACACAGACCCAGCTGCAAAGGGAAATCGGTGAACGGGCACTCACAGCAGGCCCTGGGGACGCACAGAACACTTGGCACAGCAGCTGGCAGTCTCTAGCACCTATGAAGGCAGGCTGTTACTGCAGTACCTGAACGGCCACACCATGGTATCAGGAACAAGGACGATTTAACCCTAGGAGGGGGTCTGCAGGTCATCTCTGACAGGAATAATACCTACGTTACCCTATGTGCCAACTGTGATCAATTTGCTGCTAACCAGTCTGCAGGCTGTGGCTGCCTGGCAATGACTAGAATGGACCGGAAGGGGTAACAGGTGGGGGGAGGGCCCCGTGCCTGCTACGTAGTATAAGGGCGACTTACAGATGCATCCTCAACTATACTGGGCTTTGTCCAGGTTGGTCACTAGAAAAACACCCACAGCGGACCACAGGCCCTGCTCATGACCAGTAAGTCTACCTAGATTATAGTAAGTCTACCTTTCATTACAGAAACAATTCCAGTGGAGAAAAGGAGGCTGACCCGGCAGGCTGGCTTGCTGGAGGGCTTGGTTCCCTGACACTCTGCAATGGGAGGAGCCCTGTCACCTCACAACAGATGGGTCATCTCCACCTCTTTGGGGTTTTTTTTGGTCTAGGTGCTATGCATCAGGCACCAGACGCAACGCAAAACAAGGAGGCGCTGCCCTCAAGATTACAGCATAAGGGGCCCGATCAGCAAATCAACACTTTCTAGGCGATCAGCGCTGAGGGGCGGGGCTGAGGATGCGGGATGAGGAAGGGGTGCGATGGGGAATCAGAGAAAACGTCCAGAGGGGAGCCCTCCACTGCCAGCCCGTGAACTGCTAAGGCAGGGCCCTGTTCGGGAAAAGGGGCACTCAGCGAGCACACAGCGCCAGGGACCAGGAAGCAACACAAATCAGTGGGAAGAAAGACATGTACGAAAGCTCCAGAGTTTGCAAGGGACAGGACTGAACCCTCCAAACACGGGGAAAGGCTTTCAGCAACTCCTCTCCCTGCACTATCAATGACCAGGGCACGGGCAGCCCACGATCACTTCCGAATGCAGGGGCAGAAAAGGGCAGTGAGGCAGCGGAGAAGGGAGGCCACTGCCAGCATCCTGGGAAACGGCCTGGCCTAGCAACAGACCAGCAGACAGGTCACTGACCAGACTTCCAGCCTAAGATGACAGAACCACCCGATTATTCACCAGTCCCTGCCAAGAGCTGAAGAGAAGACTAATGGCAGAAACACTGAGAACTCTTAGGTCCTGAAGGAATGTGTGTAAGTGGCACCAGGATTGAACACCTGACAGAATTCTCGCTCAGGCTCACAGAAGAGCACTTGGCTGGTCACTGGATGTGAATCTCTGTCCTCTCAACATCACAGCAGCCTCCATCCAGGCTCTCAGGAGCAGAAGGGGGCCCAAGCCTCCACTGCACCCTCACCCTCCACACCTCAGCACCCGACATCTCTGGCCTCACAGCCTGCACACAACTCAAGTACTAGAGAATGGGTGGGACACCACTTACCTGGGACTCAGTCCCGGCTCTCCCTGACGACACGGCTCTCCCTGACGACACGTCTCATGCAACAGCAGCCATGTGACACTCCCGCAGGGGACAAGAAGCCATCACGTGATCTGCCCAACTGGCAGGAAACCATTATGCTCATCGACAGGAAAACACGGTGTGTGTGTTGGGGGGATTCGGGTCTTAGGCAATGAACGCACTACAGCCTGACTCTCTCCATCCTCGGACTGCCTCATGCTTGGTCACTGCTAGTCACTGAAGGCTGTCCTGTATGGAAGGGACAAGTGTGGGTCCCCTGAACATGGGGAAAGTCTTGCAACTTTTCCTTGGCCCATATTACCAATGACCAGGACACGGGCAGCCTGTAACCACTTCAAATCCAGAGGCAGAAAAGAACACAGGGCTGCTGAGACTGGAGACCAGGGTCAGAAGACCACAGCTGTGGCAAGACCCACTCCCATTCTCCTTTTTTAAAGCCTCAGAGAAACCAGCACCAAGCCAGGCAGAGGGCACTCAACAGACACCAGGTGCCAGGAGACATCGAAAGAGGCGCTGGGGGGAATTTCCTGGAGGTCGAGTGGTTAGGACTCCGTGCGCTTTCACTGCCACGGCCTTGATTCAATTCCTGGTCGGGGAACTAAGATCTGGCAAGCCGTGCGGTGTGCAGTAATTATTAAAATAGTAAAATAACAGAAAGGCGGCGGGAGGACGGCCGAGTGGGACAGCTCCAGAGTTGGGAAGGGACAGGAGTGAACCCTCCAAACACGGGGAAACGCTTTCAGCAACTCCTCTGCCAGCACTACCAGGGACCAGGGCACGGGCAGCCCATGATCACTTCCGAATGCAGGGGCAACAAAGGGCAGAAGAAGAGCCAGGCAGAGGAGCCCATGTCAGCAGCCGGCTCTCCGCCCAGGCAGGGGAAAGATGCCCAGCCAAGCCGGGGACCCCAACACTATCCTCACTTCATGGAAAGACTCCATCTCCCCTCAGCAACAGAGGCCACAGGAAGACCAACTTCTCCTAAAAATGCCTCAAGTACTCCTCCACCCACAAAATACCAACTAAGTACCTACTAACCACTTGCCAGGCACTGGGGGTTCAAAGACACAGACCAGGCCTCTGCCCTCCCGACTGCTTGCTGTTTCCCCCCTGGAAGGAAAGGAAAGCTCAGGAGAATGGAGTAACTCACCCGAGGTTCCACGGCTAACGAGGGGCTGCGTCAGCATCTGAACTCAGGCCTTTCTGGCCCCCAAACCCAGCCCCACTCTCCTGCACAAGGCTTTGCAACACAGTTCCCAGAACCCCCCTCAGCCCAGGGACCACCCCCTCTGCCGCATGGCAGGAAGGCCACGGCCCCCAGTTCAAGGCCCTCAGGAGCAGCACTTGCTCAAGGAGCTGGGGCGCCCTCACTTTAAAACTCAAACACCCGTTTGGAAAATGGAGGTTTCAACACTTTCCCTTAAAGCTTATTAGGCGGAAATGGGCTAACGCTCACCAGAGTATTTGACCGGTAACCGACGAACGGCTTTGGGGCCTGAAACGCTAGAGTCGGAGGTGATGGGCAGTGAATCAGGGGTTCTGGCGCCCCTCGGGCCAGGTTCACACGGGCTCTGCACGACCCCCTGCGGGACCTCGGGCCCACGCGTCACCCGACCTGTCTCTCAACATCAGCGGGCACAAGTCTCCCCTCGGGGCGGGTGAGGCTCCGAACCGGCGCCGGCCGGTGGCGCGGTGACCCGAGGCCTCTTTGTCGAAGACACGAGGGCCGAGAAGTCGACATGTGGCCCTCCCCGCCCCCTCGGGCCTCAGTTTCCCCTTAGGGTGGGGGGAGGGGGCGGAGCAGACCACGTGCCCAGCGCTCCCCTCAGTAACGCACCCGGGTCGCCGTGAGAGATGGCGCGGGACAGAGGAGGAAACACTGCAGCCAGTGCGGGAAGGTGCGGATGTCCGCGGATGTTGGGAGACGGCGTGGATCCAAGAGAAACAGAAGCCACCGGAACCGGGAACCTCCTCCACCCGCTCTGCGGCGGCGGAACTGCAGCAGAGACGAGGCCTGCGGCGTCGCCGGGAGCGGATCCCTCGCTCGCGGTCCTGCAGCGACCTCTGGTGGATCGGAGCCGGAGTTCTGCGTCAGGATGACTTGGTAATTTCCAGAAGCAGTCTGAAATTTTGAAAATAACATTCCCTCACCTGTTTTGCTTTTCTGCGTGTGTTCTGTTTGTTGTCACTGATTTGTCATTAATTTGTAGGAATGGTGACTTCCACATGAGGAGCTTTAATTAGCAAAAGCTCTTTCTTTTTTATTTTTAATATCCAAGTATAGTTGATTAATAATGTTGTGTTAGCTTCAGGTGTACAGCGGAGTGATTCAGTTATAGAGTTACATATATATATATTCTTTTTCAAATTCTTTTCCCATTTAGGTTATTACAGAGTATTGAGCAGAGTTACCTCTGCTATACAGTAGGTCCTTGTTGGTTATCCGTTCTAAATATAGCAGTGTGTACATGTCAATCCCAATCTCCCAATCTATACCTCCCCTGCCACCCTTTCCTGCTGGTAATCATAAATTCGTTCTCTAAGTCTGTGAGTGTGTTTCTGTTTTGTAAATAAGTTTGTTTGATCATTTTTTTAAGATTCCACATGTAAGCAATATGCTATGATATTTGTCTTTGTCTGATACTTCGCTCAGTATGACAATCTCCAGGTCCATCCATGTTGCTGCAAGTGGCATTATTTCATTCTTTTTAATGGCTGAGTAGTATTCCATTGTATATCTGTACCACATCTTCTTTATCCATTCATCTGTCTATGGATATTTAGGTTGAAGAACTCATGTATTGTGTGGACAATAGGCATCTTGTCCGATTGACCATTGTATTGAGTTTAGTGGCTGGCACAGTTGAACAAATGAATGAATTCTGGCCGTATAGTTATTTGGACACATCACCAGCCTAAAATATTGTTCAGATGACCTGAAACTGGATCATGAGGGTGACAAGGAGATAAGCCTACAGAGGCGGGCAGGTGCTTTGCTAAAATGCCATCCTAAAAGTAAAAGCAGTCTTGAATCAGAGGGACGTGATCAAATTTGCATTTTGGGGACCTGGTCAGATTTGCATTGTGCCAGAGAAGACAGACAGAGGTCCCATACTCCCGCTGGCACTGCAGAGAGGCTTGAGGGGGGGCTCACGGCCCCTAATCCCGCAAGCACTAACACTGCCTGCATCCTAGGCCGGGCGTCTCTCTCAGACCTGAGGCAACCCCGCCAGTAACTTGGTCCACATTCTGAAGTGCAAACAGCCCACGCTTGTGTCCAAGCAAGCATCTCCCCACTTCAGATTCCTGGCGCTTCACAAAGTCAGCACAATGTGGAAATCCAGGCCTGACCGATGCGGCGGAGAAGGAAATGGGGTGGGGGGCCTCTGAGGGTAAGAACACTCCATCTTCTGTACCTGAGAGGAGCCTGTGGGATTCTAACACTGTGAGAACATTGGGGATCTCCATGATGAGGAGGGACCATGGGATGCTGTGGCTGGAAGGATACTGGACAAAGGGGTCAGGTGTGCACACAGCCCCAGTGTCCTCTGCTGCCTCCTACTCTTGCCCTTACTCTCCCTGTGGCTTTGGCTAAGTGACCTAACTTTGCCCAGCCTTAGTTTTCCTTTTCTGGTAATGGGCAGAGTCTTAGTCCCTCCTCCCCCAACAGTGCTGCTGTGAGAATTAAGTGAAACAATGCACACCGAGAACACAGCACAGAGCAGATGGCCAAGCGCGGTAGTTGCTATACTTTGGTATTTCTGAGAAAGCCCAGGGCTTCTGTCACTGTGAGGACACCGTGAGATTATTTATGAGGCAGAGAGAGGGTGCTGTATTTGAAGAGCCTAAGGCAGCACTCTCCAGTAGAAACATAATGCCGGCCGGCCGCATGTGTCATTTTAAACCTTCCAGGAGCCACATTAAAAAGGTAGCAAATGTACAGAACATATAAACAAGGTCCTACTGCACAGCACAGCGAACTATATTCAATATCCTAGGATAAACCATAATGGAAAAGACTATAAAAAACTATGTATATATGTGCATAACTGATTCACTTTGCTGTACAGCAGAAATTAACACATTGTAAATCAATTCTACTTCAATAAAAATAAATAAATTAAAGATAAAAAATTTAGGGACTTCCCTGGCAATCCAGTGGTTAAGACTCCATGCTTCCACTGCAGGGGGCACAAGTTCCATCCCTGGCTAGGGAACTAAGATCCCACATGCCACATGAGGTATGGCCAAAAATTTTTTTAAAAATTTAAAAAAATAAATAAATAAGGCTTCCCTGGTGGCGCAGTGGTTGAGAGTCCGCCTGCCAATGCAGGGGACATGGGTTCATGCCCCGATCTGGGAAGATCCCACATGCCGCGGAGCGGCTGGGCCCATGAGCCATGGCTGCTGAGCCTACATGTCTGGAGCCTGTGCTCTGCAATGGAAGAGGCCACAACACTGAGAGGCCCGCGTACCGCAAAAAAAAATAAAAATAAATTTAAAAAAATAAAAATAAATTAAAAAAATAAAAAGGTACCCAAAAAGGTGAAATTAATTTTAATAGTATATTTTATTTAACCCAAGATAACCAAAATATTACATTTCAGTGTGTAATCAATATTTTTAACTTATTAATAAGATATTTATGATTTCTTTTTCTTTGTTCAAAGTCTTTGGACTCAGTGCTTGTTTTATACTGACAGTGCATTGCAGTTGGGACTGGCTACATTTCCAGTGCTCTGTGCCACATGTGGCTGCACGTGCCTGGTGGCTGCCGTATATCGGAACACGTCTAAGGCCATCTGGCTTTGATCAGCTCTTCAGAGCCAGAGGAGAAGAGCAGTAAGCAGGAGGCTGAGAGCATGTCCCTGCCACAGGCCCCCACCACCCATGAGCCTGGAACATCCTAGGAGAGTCTGGGCCTCCTGCAACACTCAGGTTGGGAGCCTCGTTGTTCTGAGCTGGAGATTAAGGGAAAGGTGCCTTCTAAAAGCTGGGAAGGAGCAGAGCCACAATTCCAACCTAGATGATCTCCTGTACCCTGTGCACCCATGATGCTAGGGAGGGGATCTAGGCTGGTTCATTTCTGCATCCCCAGTGCCTAGAGAAGGCCGGGCGTCTAAGAGGCATGGTTGATGTTTGCTGTTAGTGTAACAGGATATTAAAATGGACCTTTCAGCCCAAGCACCAAGGAGGCACCAAGATAGTGGAATGAACAGTGGAACAAAGACAAATCACAGCTGTGGTAGGTAAAAGGTGGTTCAGTCTTGGCAGTTTTTGAAGGTTCCACCTGCTATCATGGCAGCGACCTTCTAAAGAAGACATTGGACCAGGTGCAGAATTTAGGAAGAAAATAACTGGAAAATGGTTACCTGTGACTCAATTCTCTCTTCTAATTTGAGGGTCTTAACAGTACAGTGTTAGACATGAAAAAGAGAGGGAATTATGGACTCTGTGTCTTAAAATATTCCCCCCACCTTGCCCCCAAGAGGGAGAGTAGGAGGAATTTCCCCTTTCTCTGGTGATCCTCATACCAGGAGCTTCAGCAGGAACACATGGGAGCTTGATAAGTGTCACCTGGAATTGGGGAGCACAGGTGACCCGTGCCCAACCCACTCCTCAGTCAAAAGTTCATTGTCGGGCTTCCCTGGTGGCGCAGTGGTTGAGAGTCCGCCTGCCGATGCAGGGGACATGGGTTCGTGCCCCGGTCCGGGAAGATCCCACATGCCGCGGAGCGGCTGGGCCTGTGAGCCATGGCCGCTAAGCCTGCGCGTCCGGAGCCTGTGCTCCGCAACGGGAAGAGGCCACAACAGTGAGAGGCCCACGTACCGCAAAAAAAAAAAAAAAAAAAAAAGTTCATTGTCTCCTTCAACAAGTGTAAAATCTGGGATAGGACTGTCCACCTGCTGCCCAAGAGGTTCTGCCCTACAGGGAGCCTGCTAGGGGGAGGGGACACCAAGAAGAGGGCCTGTTCACATCACCGGGGGTACAGTCAAAGGGCACCAGGAGGGGGTCTCTGAAGAACCCTTGAAACAGGGGCTGAGGGAGAATGCTCAGCATTAATTTCATGACCAGCCTGGAGAGAAATGTTCCCCCATCTCACTCGTCATTCCATCTGATCCTGATCCTGGAGGTACTGGGAGTGGGGGTGGGCTGGGGAGAGTGAGCAGAAACCTGGTGAAGAGAAACACATTTGGATAAGTAAGGGGAGAAGGTTCCCATCCCCTCCCAGCAGACAGCAACCCACCCTGTGCTTGGCGCCAGTTGGTGGAGAGCAGAGAAGTCTGACCTATCAATGATTATTGAAAACACGATTGATACATGAGATGGACATTTAAAATAATTGAATGAAAACTATGTTCCCCATTTTTAGTAATACAAGACTTGTTACTTAAGAATGATCAGAAGACTGATGACGACTGCCTGATATTTTTCTAGGGGCAGTGAAAAGATACTTCCACTTAGAAAGTTTAAAGAGATGGGCAAAAAAAAATGTTTTTATGATGACATACCAGAAGTCCCTCTTTCAACATACTGGTCACATTTATAAAGGATTGGGCTGTGGCTGGGAGGTCAGCATTCCATCATCTTGGAGTTTGTGACCTCACAGTGGCTGAGAGATTCCTGGAGCCTGGAGATGGGCGGGATGGGGAGATGGGGTCTCGGCTGGCTGGACAGATTGTCTGAAGGAGGTGATGCCCAGGGTCTAGGCTGGAAGCCAGCAGCTGGCCCGGTGAGCCCAGCAGGATCTCCAAGCCCTGTCCCTGCACTAAGAATGATCAGCATGCTGGCGGTCTTGCTTATTCTGTTCATCTTCCTCCTTGCCGTCTTACTGATTATCTGTTACTGCATCTATCGGGAGGAATAGGCTTGGGCTCCTGCAGGCTGGGACTGAGGCCCATTGGTAGCTTTGGCCAGTCCAGCCACCCAGGGCCTCTGCTGCCCCATGGCCTGGGTCTGGGCCTGTTTGGGAGCCTCCAGCAGCCCCCAGGCCCTCACTGGATGCTCAGACACACTGAGGTGAGACAGAGGGTCTCCCCACCAGGGTCAGTTCCCACCGAGGTGTCAGCATCCCCTCCTCCCTGTGTCCCCTCGCTGGTCCTCTGACCCCCACAGCCTCTTTGTCACTAGTTCTGCTTCTGCTTCATTTTTGTCCTGGGCTGAAGGCCCCTGGTTCCGGAGAGGGGGGTCAATGTTGGCTCAGTGAAAGTCTAAATGGCTCAGGCCTCTGCCATGCAGACAGACAGGAGAAGAGGTGGCCCGTTCCCTTCCCAAACAGGCAGGGCTGGGCCCTGGGGGACCGGAGTCCAAGCGAAAGACTGATAACCTTGGCCGGTGACATCAGACTTTCCTTCTATCTGCGGTGGACAATCCTTGAAAACAACCTTCTTGACTAATGAATCTGGATGGTCTTAGCTAATTAACTTGGGTTTCCCTGAACAACAACTTTGGACCTCCTTTGCTAACTAAATAACTGAGATGTTTGTGGCTAATTATACTTAAGCTTTCCTGGCTTGAGAATCAGGAACTTTCTTGCCTGAATACCTGGGCCTTCCGGGGTAACAATATTTGACGTTGGGTCATTATCTCTCACCATGCTAGCAGACTGTATCAATTCTTTACTCTTAAGACCTTGGGTTGTCCTGGCCAAGGGCAGCAGACATCCCTGACTACTTTTCTGGGACTTCTAGGATAAAAATAGAAGAATTCTTCTATGATTTCACCATTACATGTGATATTGACTGATGGTTTATGATGTATATTCTTTTTTTAGAATTCTAAGACTCAAAGTTATGAATGAATAGTAATTTTTATCAAATTATGATAATCATGATGATGATGGTGACAGCTAGAATGTATTACTATCTGACGATGAGCCAAAAGCTAAAAAAAAAAGCCCTTATGGTGTTCATGTATTTCAATGCATTATTTTACTTAATTTAAAATTTTTGAATTGTAAAGTACACATAACATAAAATTTACCATCTTAATCCTTTTTATTTTATTTCTTTATTTTTGGCTGCATTGGGTCTTCATTGCTGCACGTGGGCTTTCCCTAGTTGCAGCGAGCAGGGGCTACTCTTCATTGTGGTGGGCAATTCTTCTCATGGCGGTGGCTTCTATTGTTGCAGAGCATGGGCTCTAGAGTGCAGGCTCAGTAGTCGTGGTGCACAGGCTTAGTTGCTCCGCGGCACGTGGGGTCTCCCTGGACCAGTGCTCGAACCCGTGTCCCCTGCATTGGCAGGCGGATTCTTAACCACTGCACCACCAGCAAAGCCCCAGTCATTTTTAAATACTCAGTTCAGTAGTGTCAGGTACATTCACATCATTGTACAATCAATCCCCAGAACTCTTTTCATCTTTCAAGCAGAAACGCTGTACCTATTAAACACTAACTCCCTATTCCCCACTATCTCCAGCCCCTGACCACCACCATTCTACTTTCTGTCTCTGAATCTGACTACTCTGGGTACCTCATATAAGTGGAATCATGTAGTATTTGTCCTTTTATAACTGGCTTATTTTACTTAACGTAATATTATTCAGGTTCATCCATGTTGTAGCATTTGTCAGAATTCCCTTCCTTTTTAAGGCTGAATAACATTCCATTGTATGTAGAGACCACGTTCTGTTTATCTGTTCATCCATCAATGGACACTTGAGTAGCTTGTACCTTCTGGCTATCATGAATAGTACTGCCATGCACATGGGTGGACAAATATCCCTTTAAGACCCTGCGTTCATTCGTTTCGAGGACAAGTGGAATTGTTGGATCCTATGGCAATTCTGTTTTTAATTTTTTGAGCAACCACCATCCTATTTTCCATAGTGGCACCATTTTGCATATTTCATCTACTTTGAAGTTGAAAACTTGGGGTTCAGAAGGATTAAGTAGCTTGCTAATGTGTAAAACGTGGTAGACAAAAATTTCAAGTATGTCTATTGAATTCGTTTCCTAGGGCTGCCATAAGAAATTACTGCAAACTGGGTGGCTTAAAAGAGAAATTTATTCTCTCACTATTCTGGAGGTTAGAAGTCTGAAATCAACATGTCAGCAGGGCCATGCTCCCTCTAAAACTCTGGGTGGGAGTTTTCCTTTTCCTAGTGCTTGGTGGTGTCCATCAATCCTGCAGCTGTGTCACTCCAATCTCTGGCATTCTCCTGGGGTGTCTTTCTCCTCACTTATAAGGACACCAGTCATGTTGGAGTAATGGTCCTTCCTCCTGCAACATGACCTCATCTTAACTTACATCTTAGTTACATCTGCAAATACTATTTCCACATCAGGTCACATTCCCAGGTACCAGGTGTTAGGACTTCAACATAACACCTTTTGGGGTTATATAACTTAATCCATCGTATCTGTCTTCCTCCAAATTCTGTGATATTTACCATACTTTTGACCTCTTAATGTGATAAACTACTAGACTTCCCAATCGAAAGCCATGCTTGCATTTATGGGACAGAACTTCTTTGCTATTAGTGGATTATTAGACTATAAGCTTGGAGGAAGGCAGACACAATAGGCTTCTTTCATTCATCCCTTTGCCTCCAGTCATTATACAAAAACAAAAAACAGTATTGGAAAAGTGGTATAGCTTTTCCAGTGCCTTTATGGGGAAAAATCATTCGAACAGTTGTTTGGGGAATTATTTAGGTGGTAGTTTTTGTTGTTCCTTTCTCAATTTCCTGCCAATCAGGCTGTTGTTGACATCTGTTGGACACACCCACCAGCATAGTGCCCCATAGAGCGGAAGCGCTTATTTACCATGTATTGAATGAATGAATAGAAGGTTCATTGGCTCAGCAGTGCCCCTGACCCCTTTTTGCTGCTACTGTTCTGTCTTGATGACCAGTGGCTCCAAGTGGCTGGTGGCTCTTCCTCCCCCTACAGCCTCCTTAAGCCCCCTGTGTCCACTCCTGAAAGAGCCTTGGTCCAGGCAGACCTAATCACCAGCCTACTCCTGCCTGGGTAGGTCCCCAACACACCCCCTTCTGGCAAAAGACCCACTTGAAACATCCATCCCTTCTGGAGCTTGCAGAGAGTGCACTGCAGTTTTGTTTTGTCTTTAACGTCTGCAGACACACTGCTGACTGACAAATAGGGACAAGCCACTGATCATGGACTGTTATCTGAACGCCAAGAGCAAAGGTTGTCATAACACATTTATTTCAAGACCTCAGCATGCTGCCCTGTTTGCTGGAATCTCCAGTTAGGTAGGCCAGTGTCGTAGATGGGAAAGTCATCTGAGATAAGCACGCAGTGCCTCGTGCAATGCCAACTCCCCACCCTCACCCCCAGTGATGGAATACCTTAATAACTGGCCATTTAGGATAAGTTAAGGAAAAGACTTGGGCATTTAGCCAGGAGTGTTAGTGACAGAAACTTAACTTATGCTAAAAAAAAAAAAAAACAATTACATTCTTAGAAAGCTTATGTAACTGAACAAAAGGAAAGGCAGAGGTGGAACTGGGCTTCCAAGATGACAAACACCAGGGACTGAAATTCCACCAGTACTCTCTGTCCTGCATCTCCCCCTCTCTGTGTGTGTGGATTTCTGGCTTTACATTTACTCCGTTTCTTGTATATGGGGTGGGGGAGACATATGCTACATTTGCCCTGAAGTACATCTCCATACATCTTCCACTGTAGGTAGGCAGAATTGCCACATATGGTTGTGCAGGTTGTGTACTGCCCAACTCACGGATGTGCCATTCACATCATAGACTCTGGCTGAAAAGCAGAGATGTTAGGGATACTTGGCTGAACATAGAAAACACTTGATGTTTTCCTAGCACATCCTTCTCTCGTCCAGCAGAGTCACCCTACGTTCTACCATCCTGAAGGGAGGGGTTCAAAAATCTCCATTCTAATCCTTAAATGGTGGGCCCTTCTAATGAAGACTCTTGGGAATATCTTTAAAGGGCAACACTTTGGGGGAATTTTCCCACAAGCTTCATGAGGACAAACAACTAAGCCCGTGAGCCACAACTACTGAGCCTGTGCTCTAGAGCCTGCGAGCCACAACTACTGAGCCTGCGTGCTGCAACTACTGAAGCCTGCACACTGCAACTACTGAAGCCTGCGTGCCTAGAGCCTGTACTCTGCAACAAGAGAAGCCACCACAATGAGAAGCCCACGCACTGCAATGAAGAATAGCCCCTGCTCGCCACAACTAGAGAAAGCCCGCACGCAGCAACGAAGATCCAATGCAGCCAAAAAAATAAATCGATAAAATAAATTAATTAAAAATAATAATAATAAATAAATAAATTTATATTAGAAAAAGACACCTGGGTATGATGTTTTCTTTGTGGGAAGATTAACTGATTCAATTTTTTTAAGTGTTATGAAATTATTTAGGTTTTCTATTTTTCCTTAAGGCAATTCTGTTAAATATATTCCAGGAATGCGTTCATTTTACCTAAATTTAAAATTTTATGGGCAAAAAGTCAAACATATGGTTCTCTAGCTTTTTACCCTCTGCTGACTGTACACAGCCCCTTTTCCCATTCCTAAAGTTGTTTGGCTATGTTGCTCTAAATATGGTTAGGCTCATTTTCTGCCATTTTGGTTTCTACTCATTGTTTTATTGATTTTACTTTATTTGAATCATTTCAATTGTCCTTTTCCTCATTTTTTTAAGCCCTCAGAAAACAAGAGCAAACTGAGACACATGGACTTTTTCTTACATTTCAGAATCAAGTGAGTGCCTCTACCATTGCAACAATGAGAATTTCTTTCTTCTCTTGTAACATTTAAAGATTCATCTATTACAGGCCATGCAATGAGATGCTCTATCCAGTTTCTAACTTGTTCACATCCAAACACATGTATCCACTCCCCCATCCCTTCCGCCACATCAGCTTGTGCGTCTTCCTTTTCCTCCATTTTCTGAACATCTTCCCATTCCCCCTTTCTGTTTGAGTCCTTCAAAAACCCTGCTAAGGTACACCGCCTACAAGAAACCACCTTAGTTTGTAAATTGAAGTATGACTCCACTCATAGCTCCACAACTAGCCTCCAAGCTCCTTTAGGATCCTTTCTCTCACACTTGAGATACATAATTAAGGAAGAAAGTATAATTTTCCCAGCTTGGGTCTCACGCCCAAACATTTCTCAGGAGAGGGCAAGACACCATAATTGATATTCCCAACAAGACTGAATTCAACAGGAAAAGTGAATGCCGCAAGAAAATCAGGGAGAAGGAGTAGACAGGTCAAAACTACAGATGTCCTAGCTATTTAATATTCAGATTGGCGGTTGGGATGAGGAAAGGATGCTTGGAGACTTGGCAGGTCAGAGTTTCCGTTCTAATCCACAAGGGGGCGCGAAAGAACCGCTTGCGCGGGTTCCGCCCTGGGAGCTGCCGCTCTAGGCTGCATCCCGCACCTCAACTGCATTTCCGCTGGCGCTCAACCGCTGGAAGCTGCGTCTTGCGGCCTAGTCGCTGGGAACCGTGCAGCATCTTCTCTCGTCGTCCCCTATGACCTGCAGCCGACAGTCCCGGCGCCCTGGGTGAGTCATTGCGAGGTCGCGCTGCCCAGGGACCCCCGGCGGCCTCCAAGGCCGGTGCTCCGTCTCCCCGCCCCCGACAGGAGGGGAAACTGAGGCCCGAGATGGGGGGAGCTCCAGCCGCAGGTCACCTCGGAGCCCTTGTTCGCTCCCTGTTCTGAGCCCGTCCCCTCCGCCGCGTGTGGACCTTTCGGGACTCGTGTCCTAGACAAAGAGGCCTCGGGTCACCGCGCCACCGGCCGGAGCCGGTTCGGAGCGTCAGGTCCCCTGGCCTCACCCGCCCCTTGGGGAGACTTGTGCCCGCTGATGTCGAGAGACAGGTCGGGTGACGCGTGGGCCCGAGGTCCCGCAGGGGGTCGTGCAGAGCCCGTGTGAACCTGGCCCGAGAGACGCCAGAACCCCTGATTCACTGCCCATCACCTCCGACTCTAGCGTTTCAGGCCCCAAAGCCGTTCGTCGGTTACCGGCCAAATACTCTGGTGAGCGTTAGCCCATTTCCCCCTAATAAGCTTTAAGGGAAAGTGTTGAAACCTCCATTTTCCAAACGGGTGTTTGAGCTTTAAAGTGAGGGCGCCCCAGCCCCTTGAGCAAGTGCTGCTCCTGAGGGCCTTGAACTGGGGGCCGTGGCCTTCCTGCCATGCGGCAGAGGGGGTGGTCCCTGGGCTCAGGGGGCTTCTGGGAACTGTGTTGCAAAGCCTTGTGCAGGAGAGTGGGGCTGGGTTTGGGGGCCAGAAAGGCCTGAGTTCAGATGCTGACGCAGCCCCTCGTTAGCCGTGGAACCTCGGGTGAGTTACTCCATTCTCCTGAGCTTTCCTTTCCTTCCAGGGGGGAAACAGCAAGCAGTCGGGAGGGCAGAGGCCTGGTCTGTGTCTTTGAACCCCCAGTGCCTGGCAAGTGGTTAGTAGGTACTTAGTTGGTATTTTGTGGGTGGAGGAGTACTTGAGGCATTTTTACGAGAAGTTGGTCTTCCTGTGGCCTCTTGATGAGGGGAGATGGAGTCTTTCCATGAAGTGAGGATAGTGTTGGGGTCCCGGGCTTGGCTGGGCAGCTTTCCCGTGCCTGGGCGGAGAGCCGGCTGCTGACATGCGCTCCTCTGCCTGGCTCTTCTTCTGCCCTTTGTTGCCCCTGCATTCGGAAGTGATCATGGGCTGCCCGTGCCCTGGTCCCTGGTAGTGCTGGCAGAGGAGTTGCTGAAAGCGTTTCCCCGTGTTTGGAGGGTTCACTCCTGTCCCTTCCCAACTCTGGAGCTGTCCCACTCGGCCGTCCTCCCGCCGCCTTTACACATGCTTCCTGGCCCCTGGTGTGCGGCTTACTGAGTCTTCCCTATGCGAGGCCCAGTGCTAGTTGCAGAGAAGTTTTTAAAAAAGGAAGATAAAGCATGGGCTGTGTCTAAGGAGCTGTGGGCTGGCTGTGGAGCCACTGTTCGGGCAATTTTCACCAAGGGCTTCCCTCCAGGAAGCCAGGTCTGCCTCCCCTCTCTCCCCTTTCCAGGTCCTTAGTCAAGCATGTTTCCTGGTGTGATGTAGTGTGGGAAGTGGCTTGATGTGGGATGAGGGCACTAATCATACTTCATGGAAATCGTTGCTTTTCTTGTTTTTTTGCCTCTCTCTGCTCTGATCTCAAGGTCAGTGTCTGAGTTTTGCCTCTCCGCAGCCTCAGTGCCTGGCAGGTGTCCGGTGCTCAGCAACTGTGCAACAACTGCCCAGCAGGAAAGAAGGAAAGGACAGACGCATCCCGGTGAGGTGGCGTGGCCCATCATGTCATGGAGAATCAGGGGAAGACTGCTTGTGAGCCAGCCAGGGGAGAGGTGGGGGCACTTCCTGTGTTTCCTTTTCTTGGAATTGTTCTTCCTATTGACCAGTATTTATCCCTTGGAGGTCCCTTGGCATGAGATGGAGCCCAGTCCACCAGGGGAGACTTTCCCCATGGCCTGCGGTTATGGTGGCAGGAACCAGAGCAGTATTGCACTTGGACAAGGCTTCAATAGACACCAGACCTCACGTCCGCAGGCAGCCTGAGGTGCCTTTACCCCTCCTACCCCACCCCCGGGTCAAGGCCAGACCAGACCAGGCACGGCCTGTCAGGTGCTGCACGCTCCCAGACCTGTCCTGGACTTCTATCCTGTTCAAGATCCAGCTTCCAGAAACTGTACAGTGTCATTAGAGTTTGCACAAAAGATGATCTGAAAAGGCCTCTGCCTCAGATGCAGATGAGCTGTTGTCCCATGTGGAGTTATAACTTCCGTCCTGTTCATGAGTGGTGGCGTGGCTCGTGGGTGGTAACAGCAGCCCATGCTTGTGAAGTGGCCGCTATGCACGTACTCGGCCTGGGCTTCCCAGGACGTGCTGTGGCCAGGTGGGATCTAGGTCGCTCATCCAGGGCTTCTCGATTGTTGCAGAGGAGACCCTGGAGATGTGTCCCCATCCTGTCAAGAAGCGGCTGGACCACGTGCTGCTGAGGTGAGCTCTGTTCCCTGGAGATCTGGGGCTTTGCCTCCCTCAAGGTACAGGCAGGTCCCGCGTGGTCCTGGAAGCAGCTAGAGGAGAGACGAGAGTGGCTTCGACCCGGCCCTCAGCGTTACCCTGTCTGGGGCCTTTGGGAACACACCTGGTTCCTCTTTACGTGCTTGTTTCTGAGAGCCCCTGGGGAGCCCTTCCTCAGACTGTTTGTAATGTTGGCAGCAGAATGTGTGAACGGAGGCAGGGAAAGGATTTCGGTATGCCCACCTGTACCCAGGTGTCAGTCACTTCTCTGCCTCCTCCTAACTTTGGGACCTTCTCTTATTGCTGGTTTCATCCTCCATAAAGCAGGACTACAATGAGGCCATTTGTCCTCAGATCACCTAGTCCCTGTCTTTTACAACCTAAGAACTCTGTCACTGTTCTTTCAGAGGTGTCCTCCCTTTGTCTCTCCCTTCCGGGCCACGTGGAAGGCTTTTTTGCAGGATTAGAAGCAAATACTGGGTCCTTGTGCTCTGTTAGGCCGACTGCTCCAGGCCTCTGCCATTGGCCTCGTTTTTCAGCAAGCCCTCTGTCCTTTCCTGCCCCTGCACTTGGAAGTGATCACGGGCTGCCTGTGGCCTGCATTTTGGTAGTGCAGGCAGACGAAACATGGTAGGGTTGTCCTGCATTTGGAGGGTTCACATCCTCACCCTGCAGTTCGGGGAGCTTTCCCACACACTCCTGCTTCTTCCCTGCCACACCTCGGGCCTCCAGGGCTTTGGGGTCTATCATGCGTGCATTAGTGTCGTTGTTGGGGCATTCGCTTCCTGCCCCTGCTGTTGGGAACCAGGCCCTGTGTGCTGCTTAAGTTCCCCTTGATGCCCAGTTGCTATCAGTCGGCCATGGCACGTTCCCGTAAACCTGGCAGTGGCGTCCTTTTCCGCCTTCACTGGTCAATTACGCATTGGTCAGCGTTGGCCACCCTGCCATAGGCCATCCACTGTCTCCCTTTTTAGAGTTAACTACTGTTTTTTAATGAGGAAATAGTGTGTCTGTTCAGGAAATAATAGCAGCCAACATCTGCAGAACGTTTACTGTCTGGTAACTCTTGCACTAAGTCCTTTCCTGGTGCCTGACGTGCTCTGCTGTGAGCAGGGACAAGGCGGGTGCTCATCCTTGGCTTCTTGTCTGTTGCAGATGAGTCCACTGTGTGCAGAGGTGTCATGGAACTTGTCATCAGGAGTGGTCTAGACCCCAGTGTCCTTGAGGTAAGATCTCTGGTCCATTCTCTGGAGTGTTGGGTCCTCTGATCCGGTAGTTGTGTGTGTGTGTTCCCAGGGGCTTTGGGTGAAGATGTAGGGGAGCCGAGAGGTGAGCTGAAGGCAGCATCCACGAGTCCCCAGGCCTGCTCACCACCCCAGCTCTGGGCATCCTGGACCACATCTGGCCCTTCACTGTCTGCAGTGGCTGCTGCAGGGGTGGAGCCTCTAGAGTTCCACTGGGGCCATGAGAGTTGTGAGGTATCTGTCCTTCCCTGGAGTGTGGGCAGAAGGATGTTGTGATGGAAAATGGGTGGACCTGGGCATCAGAGATTCCTCCCCTGGCTTTGAATCCCCTTCTGCTGCTGGCTTAGTCAGTGTCCTGTTCAGAACCTTGTTTTCTTCATTTGAAAAACCAAAGCTGTGTTAGAGGTGACTTTGTGGTTCTTAAGACCACATGATTTCTGTAATTTCCAACTGCAGTATTTTCCCATTTTTGTCCAAAGTGACTTCTCTTTTTTTTTTTTGAGTGGATTTTTTACTGTGCTTTTTTTTTTTAATTTATTTTTGGCTGTGTTGGGTCTTTGTTGCTGTGTGCGGGCTTCCTCTAGTTGCGGTGAGCAGGGGCTACCCTTGGTTGTGGTGCGCAGGCTTCTTATTGTCGTGGCTTCTCTTGTTGCGGAGCATGGGCTCTAGGCGCACACGCTTCTGTAGTTGTGGGTTGCGGGCTCTAGAACGCAGGCTCAGTAGTTGTGGCACATGGGCTTAGTTGCTCCGTGGCATGTGGGATCTTTCCCGGCCAGCGCTCAAACCTGTGTCCCTTGCATTGACAGGCAGATTCTTAACCACTGCGCCACCAGGGAAGCCCCAAAGTGACTTCTCTTTGATTCCCCTTGGGAGAAGGTTCCTGTTGGGCTTTTGCAGGAAAGAATGGCCACTCCGTGGGTCCTGTGCTTGGCTGGGTGGTTTTCCCAGACTCAGTCTACCGTATAGGCCACTGGCACTCCCTTCTCTTCCTGGAGCTCTCTCTGCCTGTACGCACCTGCATTCAAAAGGTGGCCATGGGCTGTCTGTGCTCTGGTCGTTGATAATGCAGGGAGAGGAATTGTGGAAAGCAATTTCCCGTGTTTGGAGGGTCCACACCTGTCCCTTTCAAATGCTGGCGCTTTCACACACTCCTGCTTCTCTCCAGCCCGTGCTTTCCAGCCCTCAGGCACTGGGGGCTGCTGTGTGACAGGCAGTGACAGGAGACTTCCGAGCTTGGCCTGTCTCAGCTTGGCCTCCTGTTAGCAGAACCAGGCTACATCTGTGTCAGGTTTAGATACTTTACGGGTGTAAGGAACCAGGATGAATTATACGTAATGAATAAGCACGATGTTGGGTGGTGTATAGTCGTTGTAAGATTTTCAAAGGGAAGCAGCTTGTTGGAGGTGGCGGACCTGGCCTTTGAAGGAGTGGGATGTGATAGGCCATAGGAAGGTCTTGGGGGAAGGGAGGAACACGAGGACGATTTGAGGCTGGGGTGAGCATGAGCACCTGGGAGTCCGGTGTACAGGCAGTGATGACAGTGCGGGGGACAGCTGCTGGGGTGGCGGTCCCCGCTCCTGCCACAGGGGTGGGGCCGAGTGGGAAGAGCTCCTGAGAGCGAGCTCTCCAGCTGTCTCTCTGCCAGTTACTACATTTGCTCTGTCACCATGAGAAGGCCCATTTTTTAAAGACTGTTCATTTTGACTCTTCTCTGGGAGTTTTGAGATTCCTTTTTGAGCCAGGTTTAGTGTGAAAAGTCCGCAGCTCATGCCTGACTAATTGGGGGCACTCTCACGCATGTCAGCTTGAAGGAAGACGAGGTAACGTTGGAGAGTTATCCCTGGTCCTGACCTCCTGCCCCGTGGCCTCCTCGTCACTCTGCGGTGCTGCCTTGGAGGAAGCCTCAGGGATAGAAGCTCTGGCCTCTCAGGATGGTGACCTGGGTCCCAGCTCCCCTGGAAGGGCCTCCTCATGGTGAGTAACTGCCAAGGGGCTAAGTCGGCCTGTGTTTCTGAAATAGAAATTCCAAGCTGCCGGCCTCATGTGACTTCCTCCTTTAGGTTGTTCTGGGGCTGTTCACGGATGCTGGCGTAGCAGAGTGAAGAGGGGTGTTGCCGCCGATCATCACCAGACCTCCTTCTCCTGTTGCCTCAGCACAGTATGGAAGGGCTTTGTCCCTGTAAGCGGGGCAGAGGGCAAGTCCTGGGACTCTGGGGACTTGGGATTCAGAACTGGAGACCTTCAGCTGGCTCTGCCCTTCCCAGCAGGTGCCACAGAGCACCGTGGACCCAGAAGTCTGCTTTCCTTCCGTCTGGACCAGGTCTTCCAGTGGCCTCTGTGTCCCCTTGTCTGCTCCTGGTGTAACTTTTTAGAAACAAGAGTTCCCATTGGAGTCTTCTGTGCTGGCCATCGTGTCCTCTAACCCACTTCAATAAATCTTGAAACTGCCTTGCCGCCTTTTATGGTTTTGTTTTCTTTTTTTAATATTTGCTTCCATGTGCACAGCTGGGTATAGAGACAGTGGGTCACAGGGGCAGGTCTTCCAGGTTTCAGTCATTGAGACTTTCCACTTAGCACACTCCTGAGGCCTGACCTAGGGATGGGGGATGGGATGTAGACTTGACATGGGGTTGAATAATCCCAGGTGCTTCTGGGGGCTCAGGTTTAGCAGAGATGGGAATTGTTGGCGGAGGAATGTTTGCTCCAGGGCTTTGGAAGAGAGGATGAGGGTGCAGTGGATGTAGAGACAGTCAGGGGCTGAAGTCCTCGAGGAAGCAGGAGTGCCTTGGGCTCTGGGGGTGAAAGTACACGGGGTGGATTTGGGGAGATGGTTTGGAGCAGGGCTGGGAGAGGGATGTATGAGGAACAGCTGCCCTCGGGAGAACTCTGGGGATGTGGTGGGCAAAGGCCAGGCGTTGGGGTTCCTGGTACAGTAACAATAACAGCAGTGGTGCGCTTCACCACCCTGTGGGTACATGGTACTCTGCTCACCTTTCAGGTGTCATCCACGCAGGGGAACTCTCCCAAAGGCCCTGGTGAGAAAGGAGGAGTTCGCTGTCCATTCCTTCCAGTAACGTTGAATCACCTTGACTGGGGCTGAGGGAGAAACCAGGTGGTCAGGCCCACCTTTGTGAGGTCAGCAAATTGCTGGCTTCTGTCAGTGGGAGGCATTCTTGGGCCTGGAGGGTCCACGCTGCCGGGCAGCCGCAGCAGAGGTCCTTGTTTCTGCTGTTCCCCTCTCCTCGGTACCTGCCCAAGGGCCACGTGAAGTCTCCCATTTGCTCTCTTGAAGACCCCCCACCTGCTCTGACTCCTCTCTGGGCCAGTTTCATCCCACTGTGGCCCTAGTCCTCTAGTGAAAAAGGAGCACATGTCCGCCCACTTAGCCAAAGCCCCTTCCTTTCCAGCGAGATTTCGCTGCTGGTTGTTGCCTCGACACTTGGAGCCCTCTTTCTTTAACACCGACCATCCCCTCGTTGCTAAGCAACTTCCTGTAAGCTTTTGGTACCAGTGTCTATGCCCCACTCCCCTCCCCTTTATTCTGTTTATTCTTTCATGGTTTTCTGGACCCCCCCACCTCAATCCTATAGCCTGGGGGTCCTTGGTGCCATTTTGTCTGTGTCCTGTAGGAGGGGGCGGCGATGGAGCACTGGAGAGGGGAGAGGCGCGAGGTGCTGTGGTTGGTGAAGTGGGGGCGGGGAGGGGAGTCACAAGCCTACGGAGGTGTGATCTCTGACCGTGGCTTGGCCCAAGGGCACCAAAATTTCCTTCGTAATTCGCCAGCCTGGTCACTTTCCGGAGGCGTCACTCATTCCTCGCCCTGTTTCTGTGGCATCCTGGTATAATGACTGGAGGTGGGGGTGGGTGAAGTAATGCATTAGAAGTGCAGGTTGCACCACCCCGCCTGCCTGCCCCGCACGTAGCACTCAGTAGAGGACAGCGCTTCCTGGTCGTTAACCTGTTCACTTTCAAATTATAAATGATGCTCGCCCCTGACCCAGCCTCTTAAGTCTGCCCTCTCCTGCTCTCTGCTACCCTCGCCCACCTGACCGTCAGCCCCAGCTTAGGCTTCCCACTTACCAGGGTAGACACGCAGGGCCCTCCCCTGTGACCATGGTCTACTGTCCACCCGCATCTCACACATCACACCCCACAAGCACCATAGGCCCCAGCCGTGCTACGACGTAAGGTTCCTGACCATGCTGCCCTTTTCCTGGCCTGCGTTTTGTGTGCCTGGAACGCCCCTTCCATTTCAGATGCTCGCCTGACTCAGCTTGTGTCACTTCCTGTAGGAAGCCTTCACTGGCTAAACCTCCACCCAGACTGGATCCCCTGCCCTTCCTTCCATTGACATCAAGTTCAATTTTGGGTAGGCACAATTCTAGGAAATGATCAATAAAAGAAGGCAAAAGAGTGAAAACCCCTGCCTTTATGCTGCTTCCATTTTAGAGGACAGGGACATACCATAAACGAAGTACTGAAATGTCTAGTGTGCTAGAGAAGGACTGAGAAGAAAAATAGTCAAGCAGAGAAACAGGACAGGAAGTCTGGGGACAAGCAGGGGGCGTGGCCTTTGAATCTGGAGATGGAGAAGGCCTCACCTAGGAGGTGTGATTTGAGTAGAGGGAGGAGCTCTCACCTCTGGGCGTTCACGGCAGCCTGTGCAGTCTCCATCACGGCACGGACCAGCGATGGGAGGAATCTTCCCTCTGGGATACCAGGCCCAGGGAACTGGGGGGACGAGACACCTCTGAGGCCTCTGCAGGGCGACGGCTGATTAGCAATGTCTGCCATGTGGTGAGGGCAGCAGCCAAATCAAGTTGGGATTAGCTAGTCAGGCCAGGCTGTGCACGTCTGGAGGGCAGGCTCTGCACTGTCAGCGCGCAGCCCCTTGCCCCACCCCCCGACCACAGCTCGGTGGACTCGGTGCCATCACCCATGGGCAGGCCTAACCCATGACCTGGTCTAGGACCAAGAACAGTGCTAACCCAGCCAGGCGTGTTTTCCTCTTGGGGGGTTCTTAGCGTGTCAAGAGCCTGAGTGATTGGTTGCAGGAACAAAAGCAGGAAGAGATGGAAGAATTAAGTCCCTTTAACAGCAGAGTCCAGAGGTGCAGAGCATTGAGCTCCTGTTGTAGGCAAGAGAACCATTTCTAGAATGTTTACAGGGAGAGGATGAGATTCCAATTTCCAAACCATGTTTGTGCTGCTATACAAGGCCTGGCTATGGAGTCTGAGCAGCACTTGCTACAAGGCCTGGGGTTCAGTTTTCCCTGAATTCTTATAAGCATGGCCAAGTGACCAAAATCCTCGTCTTCCTTTTCTTTCTAAGAGAAGTTACATACACCATCACTGTACCATTAGTAGAGGGAGCTAAATGAGTCACTGCTCGTAACAGCCTACAGGGTATTACTTACCAGTGTAGTGGCTGACACAGGCGAGGAGCTCAATCTGCATTGAAGGATGAGGGATGAAGCCAGTGGTGGCCTCGACCATGGTACCAGGAATAGTTCACTGAGGCCCCTCTGCCCCCATGACTACAACTGGCATGTCACCAGGATACCTAACTCGGCCTGCATTAGGAAGCGACCTAGAGAAACCTTTAAGAGCCTGTTGAATTCTGATGTCCCTTAATTGCTGTGGGGCCTGGAGCACATTCTTTTGCCTCCTTGAGCCTCGGTTTCTGGCTCTGTAGTTTGACCATCAGAATAGGACCTACCACGAATAGTAATGATGAAATAAGATGATGCTTGTTAAATGCATAACACAGTACCTGCCTCACACTGGGTGCTCTGTACACATCAGCTATTTTTATTCGGTGAGCGTGTCTAGCTTGATAGTTAAAATGAAGAACAAATATAAAATGTCATTATGACAGACTCATCAGTCATCTATTAACGTGACACCGTAAATACTTCTTTGCAAATTTGCAGACGTCCCAGTGGGGCTGGTGTTAATCATCCCTACCATTGATTGAACTTTTATTAAATTGCATGCACTGTACTAAGTGAGCCTGTATATATAATTACTTCACTTAATCTTCACAACAACCAGTGAGGTAGACTTAATTATTCTCCATTTTATAAATGAGGAAACCAAAGCTCAGAGAAATGAAGGGACCTGTCTCCCTTCCAATGAATGGTTCAGCTGGCTTACCATTTCCTGGTGTATCAAGTAGTGAAAAATGTTGCAGGCTGATTTCATAAATAGCACAAGCATACGAGGCTGTCAGATGCTTGTTTGTACTGGGAAACTGGAAATTAGGATATTTTACTATTCCCTCCATCTGTTTCAAATTATGGCCTATTATCCAGTCTTCCTAAAATACTCCCCATCTAGATCACCAGTCTTGAGGACTGAACTTGTGAACCTGACATGTACAGAGACGATAGGCATGTTTCAGCCAACGCCAAAGTATCAAGTGCGCATCTCATTACGGCTGTGTCTGAGGCAGGAGTCATCCTAGGTCTCCTAAGCTTGAAAAAACCTTGGCAGGGTATGACCGAGGTGGCCCAAGAACCAGGATTAGGGTCAGAAGGGCTATGATCCTATCAGCAAGTTGGTGCCTGGTACCAGAGGTGAGGCAGCTGGTGGGAGTTTTATGTATAGTATAATCAAGCCAGGAGAACGGCCATCTGGGAGAATGAAGGTTTATTTGTCCATGCAAAAAAGATTTGTCAGGCACTGTGCTGAGAAGCAGGATCTGCCCTCATGGGGATCACATACAGGTATATACATAATAAATTCTATTTCCAGATATTTATGGAACAGTCACTACGTGTGGGCCTTGCTCTAAGCTGTGCACACAATCCTGAACAGAGCTGAGGAGGGGCCTCATGGAGTGTACAGTCTAGAACAGCACTGTCCAATATAAACCCATACATGTAATTTAAAATTTTCCGGGCTTCCCTGGTGGCGCAGTGGTAGAGAGTCCACCTGCCGATGCAGGGGACACAGGTTCGTGCTCAGGTCCGGGAAGATCCCGCATGCCGCAGAGTGGCTGGGCCCGTGAGCCATGGCTGTTGAGCCTGTGTGTCCGGAGCCTGTGCTCCGCAACGGGAGAGGCCACAACGGTGAGAGGCCCGCGTACCGCAAAAAAAAAAGGAAAAATTTTCCTACTAGCTGCGTTAAAGAAATAAAAAGCAGATGAAATACATTTTAGTAATATGGTTTTATTTGATTCACTACATCAAAAAATATTTTCATTTCAACATATAATTAATATAAAAATCATTGAGATGTTTTATATTTTTCCCCCAAACTAAATATTTGAAATCTAGTGCACATGTCATGCTTACAGCACATCTTGGTTACGCTTACAGCACATGTGGCTGGTGGCTACCTTATTGGACAGCACACAGATCTAGATGATGAGGGGTTCGAGGCTAATTCCACGAAAGAAGAGTGTTGCAAGGATGCCTTCTTTACAGGAAGGCTGCTGCATCTGGTACAGAAGCTCCTCCAGCCTGGGTTCCCCATCCCCTGGAGTCCCTCTTCCCCATCTTGGCAGAGCAGGGCCAGGTATATATCAGGTGTGCCGGATGGAATCCCTGCATCATGTTCCAGAAGCTACTGGAGGCAGGATGCCAAGTTCCGTAGTGCTTGCCCAGCATAAGCCGCACCTCCTAGAGTTAACCTTAGTGTGCTGGGAGTGCGTTCATTCAGTCAGTTACTACTTGTTAATTGAGCACCTACTAAGTGCCAGCCTCTGTGCTAAGTAAGCACTGGGAACACACACCAGTGAACATAGACAGTTGATAGCTCACAGTCCCATCATGATAAACAAGTAACCCACAAATGAAGAAATCATTAAAAACTGCAAGAAATGCTGTGGAGGACAAATGACAGGTGCTGTGAGATTCAACAGGGCCACCTGACCTCTTCGGGGGTCAGAGAAGTTATCCTGGAGGAAGTAGAATTAACTGGGCAAAGGAGGAGTGGTCCACGTGCAAAAGCAGCATGGGGGATGCAGGGAGGAGCTCTAAGACAGCCAGTGGGGATGGCATGCACCATTGAGGATTAGGGCAGCAGCCTGGAGTGGCTGGGAGAGCGCTAGCTTTGGAGTCGCACGGATCTGGTCCAACCCAACCAGAAACTTGCGTGACAAGTTTCAACCTGTCTGGGCCCCAGTTACCTCCTTTAGAGGGATGTGGTGAAGATTAAACAGAGTGATGTATGAAAACTCTTGATATAGCAAATGCCCTACCTCATTGTTAAATTATTGATCTTTGTTATTATTTATTGAAGGTTCTTTTGTACCATATCAAGAAGATGGCTAAGTTTTGTGTTTGTTTCCTTCTCTTGGGGACTTCAGAAGGCTCCAAAGTAGAAGTGTTTGGAGAAGTGGAGACAGAAACCTCCCCCCCCCCCTTTATTTTTTCCCTTGCTTTATTTTTACTAGAAAATTTGAACAGTACAAGTAATAGATGACTTTTAAAAATAAACCTTTTATTTTGATAGTTTTAGATTTGCAGAAAAGTTTAAAACCTAGTACAAAGAGTTCCCATGTATCCTTCACCCAGGCGCCCCTAATAAGCACATTTGTCAAAATTAAGAAGTTAATACTGGTACCTTACCATTAACTGAACTCCAAGTTCAGTTTGGATTTCACCGGTTTCCCCACTCATGTCCATTTTCTGTGCCAGGATCCAATCCAGAATACCACATTACATTTAGTCATTATGTTTCCTTAATATCCTCCAATCTGCAACAGTTTCTCAGTCTTTCCTTATTTTTCATGACCTTGACAGTTTTTTGTTTTTGTTTTTGGCTGCTAAGTACGTGGGATCTTAGTTCCCCGACCAGGAATCGAACCTGTGCCGCTTGCATTGGGAGCACGGAGTCTTTTTTTTTTTTTTTTTTAAGGTCACTGCAGTAGTGGTTGGAATAAGAGGCTGAAAGGATTTTTGTTTTTTGGGTTTTTTTTGGCTGTGTTGGATCTTTGTTGCTGCGCGCGCGCTTTCTCTAGTTGCGGCGAGTGGGGGGCTACTCTTCGTTGCTGTGCGCAGGCTTCTCATTGCGGTGGCTTCTCTTGTTGCGGAGCACGGGCTCTGGGCACGCGGGCTCAGTAGCTGTGGCTCGCGGGCCCTAGAGCGCAGGCTCGGTAGTTGTGGTACCTCGGCCTAGGTGCTCTGTGGCATGTGGGATCTTCCTGGATCTGGGATCGAACCTGTGCCTGCATTGGCAGGCAGATTCTTAACCACTGGGCCACCAGGGAAGTCCCGACGTTGACAGTTTTGAAATGTGTTGGTAAGATATTTTGTAGAATGTCTCTCAATTTGGACTTTTCTGATGTTTTCTCATGATTAGACTGGAGTTATGGGTTTGGGGGAAGAATATCACAGAGGTGAAAAGGCCCTCTTATCACATCCTATCGGAGTATATAACATGACTTATCACCAGTGATATTAACCTTGATTACTTGGTTAAGGTGGTAGCTGCCAGACTTCCCCACTATAAAGTTACTATTTTTTCTTTCCATACTCTAGTCTTTGGAATATAGGCTTGATTTTAATAGATTTTTAAGAAAACATATTTGGAAATCTTTGCCCAACAGTGAGAGAGTATATCTCTTTCTCAAGCACATTTGAAGTATTTACAAATAATGACCACATTATCTGCTGCAAAGCGAGTCTCAAATACCAATGTATCAGTATCACATAGATTACAATATGACTGTAACATAAAGACACGTAAAAACAAAACTTTAGACAATACTTAGACTTGAACTATTACGAACATACCGTATATCAAAACTTGGGGAATGCAGCTAAAACAGTACATAAGGAGAAGTTTATAACTTTGAAGGCCTTCATTGAGAAATTCCCTACAGTAAGGGGAGCCTGTGACTCATCACACAGGAGACTTACCTCCACTGACCAGTGTGGACAGGAGTTCAGAGGGTTTCTCCCCAGTGTTATGGTCTTGGGCACTCCTCCAGGACTTTAGCAAAACCCTGAGGGAATCAGAACCGCAGTGAACCACTGAGATTGAATGGCCCACCAGTTCCGAAAAATGGAGGCACAGAACAGTTCCTATTCGATTCTACAAAGAAAAGGGATAAAGGGAACTATGTTCAATATGCTGTGATAGGGACTTCCCTGGTGGTCCAGTGGTTAAGACTCTGCGCTTCCAATGCAAGGGGCGCAGGTTTGATCCCTGGTCAGGGGACTAAGATCCCACATGCATGCCGTAACTAAGAGTTTGCATGCCACAACTAAGGAGCCCGCCTGCCGCAATAAGACCCAACTCAACCAAATAAATAAATAAATATTTTAAAAAATCCTGTGGGGCTTCCCTGGTGGCGCGGTGGTTGAGAGTCCGCCTGCCGATGCAGGGGACGTGGGTTCGTGCCCTGGTCCGGGAGGATCCCACATGCCGCGGAGCGGCTGGGCCCGTGATCCATGGCCGCTGAGCCTGCGCGTCCGGAGCCTGTGCTCCGCAACGGGAGAGGCCACAACAGTGAGAGGCCCGCGTACCGCAAAAAAAAAAAAAAAAAAAAAATCCTGTGATAAACCATAAAGGAAAAGAATATAAAAAAGAATATATATACGTGTATAACTGAGTCACTATGCTGTACAGCAGAGATTGGCACAGCATTGTAAATCAACTATACTTCAATTAAAAAAAAAAAAGGGATGAGATATTTTCCCCACCCTAGCTTTGTGAAATAAGTTTCAGTTGTGATATCCATCAGAGGTGTTGAGGGAAACCAGAGTTTACATTATCTTTGATTTAGATCTGCTAAAGACATTGTTTTGTTGGGAGCAAGAGTTTTATAATTTTTTTAAAAAGCTGTCCTTTCCAAATGCAAGAAAGACAGCTTCTCAACAGTGAAAAAAGTACACAAGAATATAGGTTTAACCTCTTCTTAAAATAAAAAATTCTAAGTAACAAAGTTTGCTCCAACGTCACAGGTATTGCCTTTAAGTGCTACCTTTTTCAGAATGTGCCACCTCCTTGTAAAACTCTCGCCACTTCTAATAGACCCTGTGTGGGTTCTGCTCTCATAGGTTTAGCTGTCTTCTGCTTGAAGTGATCAAGCCTGGGAATACAAAGCTTCAAGGTGCCGATTCTTTGAGCTGTTCCCTGGCAGCTTTACCAGGGAGATCGTTAACGGTTAGGGTGGGATTCCTTGAGCTCCCTTGGAATGGGCTTGTTGAGGACCACCCTTCCCCACCAGAGAAGAATGTACTAAGAAAACCTACCCTTCTCTTTCAGTCAAGCATTTTCTATGGCATGCGCTCAACCAAGCATCCCCAGCATCTCTGCTTCTCAGCTATGAAGTATGATGTGAATGGCTCCCAGGAGGGGTACAGTGCACATCCCTATGTGGCAAACCTGCCTACCTTCAGTGGAAGGTGGATGGAGACATGCCTGGGATAAACCTAGAGTATGTCTCTAACTGTATGCAAAAAACCAGAATGAGTGTGGAGTTAGAAGCCCACACATAGGGAGAGGCAGAGCTGCAGGACAGGGAGTCCCAGAGGAATTCCAGTCCCCCGTGCTTGTTGTCTTGAAGGCCCAACTTGACCTCTGCCCTCCCCTTATTTGATGACGTAAGCTTTCCAATAAATATTTCTTTTTAAAGTATAAGTTAGATTTCCGTCGCCAATGCATCCTCGCTAAAAGCCTGAGTTTTCCCCTTAACTTGCCCCAAATGGCCAGTTGTTAAGGTGTTCCATGGAGGGTTTGCTTATCCCGGTTGATCTCGCCTACCTAACGGGGATTCCAGCAAACAGGGCAGTGTATTGAGGTCTCAGAATAAACATGTAGTGACAGCCTTTGCTCCTGGCATTCAGACATCCGTCCATTCTCAGTGGCTTGTCCTTATTTGTTGGTCACTAAATTTATTTCCTGGTATTAAAAATAAAAGAGTAGGCACACTCCGTCCATGCGGGAGATGTATGTGTGATTTGGACCTTTTGACTGGAGGGGATGTTCTGGGGCAGCCACTCCAGTGGGGGCCCAAGTTGGCAATTAAGACTGCCTGGAAAATGGTGCTTTCAAGAGTGGGGGAAGTGAGCTCAGAGGAGCTCAAGGGGCCTATAGTGAGAAGAGGAGGACACCAGCCAAGGCAGTCCTAGTATGTGCAAGGCCTTGGCAAATATTTTTTGTATAGCCCCTGTCTACATAAACAATTTTCTTAAAAATGTATTACAGAGGGGAATTCCCTGGTGGTCCAGTGGTTAGGACTCCGTGCCCTCACCGCCAAGGGCCTGGGTTCCATCCCTGGTCGGGGAACTAAGATCCCACGAGCCACGCTGCGTGACAAAAAAAAAAAAAAAAAAAAAAAAAAAAAAAAATTCTTGGGCCCCATGTGGAGCACTGTGATTTACTGATGAAGATTTAGATAATGGGTAGAGAAGAGGTGCTGAGACTTTATTTCTTGTCCTATCAGTGCACGTGAAGATTCTTGGTAATATCCAGACATCAATCATCTCTTCCTCTTCAACTCCAAGAACCATCTTTTCATGTTATTTATTGTAAAATGTGCCATTCTTGCTTAGTTTCTTATTTCCCACTGCAAAAAAAGGTATGCCCTTTGGAACCTGTTAGTATTGAAGCAATATAGATCTTCTTAACTTTGTATTTCTCTAATACATTTCTTTCCTTATATATTACATTACAATTCATACATTACTCATGATGCAGCATCCATGGTGGTGGTCCCTATGTACTGGTTTCCAAGGACCCTCTCAAAGATTTTTACTGTGCCTCATTGATGAGAATGACGAATATAAATCTTGCCCAGAGTATGCGGGAAAATGAGAGTGATGATTTATTTTCTGGTCATGTTAAATTTATCATTTGCAATACTGTTTTGTAAATGTGGAGTAACACATCTTCCAATCATGACTTGAACTCTTTTTTTTTGGTAGAAAGGAAAGTTGCTTTAATCAGAAAGCCAGCAATCTGGGGAGAAGGTAGACTCATGTCCCAAGAACAACTCCAAAGATTCTGCTAAGCCATGACAATTTTTAAAGGGAAAAAGGGGAAATAATCGCAGTTAAATATTAAGGAGGTCATATTCTTTGTCATTTTTCCATTGCGTGCAGACCTGCTGACTTCTGATCTTCCTCTGGGTGCTCTCCTGCCCGCGTGGTCTGCCTGCAAGTTTACCAAGGGGAAGCTAGGGGTAGATAGTAAGTCATTCTTTAACTACTTAATTCTTCATTATTACTCCTTCTAATCCAGGAAAGGAATCAACAGGTTAGGCAAGGCATTGTGTACATTCAGTAAAGCAAAAATCAGAAGTTAGGTTAAACGTTACCTAGTGATATCATTTTTATGATTAAGGTCTGAGAAAAACAGAGATGAACAAACAGAAAAGGGACAAAAGAGATGCTTACATATCTACTGTACAAAAGCCTAGATTTGCTGAGATGACTGTGTTTCTCTTTTTATCACAAGTCTTTTCTCTGAAGTCAATATTTCATTCTCTTTCTTGGTAATATATATTTTCTCTCTCTTTAACTAATTTTATTCTTTTTTTCCAATTCTGGTTTCATTTATTTAAATTAATTTTTATTGGAGTATAGTTGCTTTACAATGTTGTATTAGTTTCTACTGTACAGCAAAATGAATCAGCTATACATACACATATATTCCCTCTTTTTCAGATTTCCTTCCCATTTAGGTCACCACAGTGCATTAAGTAGTTCCCTGTGCTATACAGTATGTTCTCATTAGTTATCTATTTTATACATAGTATCAATAGTGTATGTATGTCAATCCCAATGCATCCATCTTCATTAAATTCCTTCTTGAGAAATTCTGTTCATTTTTATTTCTGGCTCCCTAGCATCGCTTTGGATTTGGACTCTGCTATCCAGAGTATTCACCAAGCCTCGGGGCTTCATGTCTTTTGAGAATCGGCTCAGCTGGTTTTCTAGGTTCTCATCCAAGTCTCTGCAAGAAACTATTGGTTCAGCCAGAGCTTAGGGCTGAGTCTTCTAGGATGCTATTGGAACACACTCTCCAGCTTGGCTTTGACCCTTTGGAGACTGACTGAACTCGCTAGGCAGTCAACCAACTGCGTTATTGCCCAGCTTACATTACATCTCTTTATCTCAGTTAAAAAGTTATCATGAGGGTTTGGGTCAAGGGCCTTTCAGGCATAATATGGTTACACACAGGCGTTCCCAACCTATTAGTCTCTGATTCTATCACAAAAACCAGATAGGATTACTTGCTATAACTTATTCTTGGGAATCCCTTACTGGCTCCTAGAGCTCATTGGTCCCTCTCTAAGGGTCTACATACTACCTATTTGGGAACAATTATAGTTTTGGGTTTTTTTAAAATAAATTTATTTATTTTATTTATTTATTTTTGGCTGCTTTGGTTCTTCGTTGCTGTGCACGGCTTTCTCTACTTGCGGCAAGTGGGGGCCACTCTTCGGTGCGGTGCGCAGGCTTCTCATTGCAGTGGCTTCTCTTGTGGTGGAACACGGGCTCTAGGCACGCGGGCTTCAGTAGTTGTGGCTCACAGGCTCTAGAGCGCAGGCTCAGTAGTTGTGGCGCATGGGCTTAGTTGCTCCATGGCATGTGGGATCTTCCCAGACCAGGGATTGAATCCGTGTCCCCTGCAGTGGCAGGCGGATTCTTAACCACTGCGTCACCAGGGAAGCCCCTCGATTACAGTTTTGAGTGAGTTAGAATTCGCCACACAGTTTGTCAGGTCTATCAGAATTTATTGAAGGGCTTCTTAACCTAGGGTTTGTGAACTTGCTTGGGAATAAATTACATCTTTATTTTCACTAATCTCTGACTGAAATTTCGCATGTTTTCTAATTGTTAATGTAAGCAACAAATCACAGTAATATTAGCATGACCTTGACTTTGTCGCCAATACAAATCGTGGATTTTTCACATCATGCTGGAGTCGTCGTAGACATTTCAAAACATCTTTCAAGTTCACAACTACTTCAAAATTATGGTACTTATAAGACCTGCTGCTAGATCGTGTTATTTAATGCATTACTAAAGAGGCACATATATTACCATATTGCAGGTTTAAAAAATATTCTAATAGCTTTATTTTAATATAATCGGCCTCCCTTGCAATCTGACATATTTCATTTGATGCATTTAAAAATACGACTCTGAGAAGAAGTCTGTAGGTGTCACCAGTTTGCCACAGGGGCTCATGTACAGAAATTCATGCTTGTCATGATGGTAGCAGCTCCTTCTCAGAAGCCTCAGGGGCCAGAGCTCTGCCCAGAACTCCCCTTTGCCCAGACAGATCTCTCGAGGGGCAAAAGAACCCTCAGCCTCAACTTTGGGTTCTTGTCTTCTCTTCACTCAGACTAAGCTAACGCTAGTGAAGCTTTCCTTTCGACTACATGTCTTGAACTCTTTAGGCCATAATCACTGCATTCCTGAATTATGATTGCTTTCAATGCTGACCACAGTCCTGCCTTCCACACACCACACCAGCGGGAGCACAGGAAAGGGGCCTGTGAGCAGAGTGAGAAGAGTGGCCCCCTTCGTACAAGATACATCCATCCCTTGTTCTCCATGGCTTAAGACAGATGAGAGCACCATGTCATTACACTGGTTGGAGGCATGAAAAGTACATCGATGGAAAGAGCACATCGGCATTGCAGATCAACATCTCAAAAGTCCTTGGAGGAAACAGGCATGGCTGCTTCTGCCAAAGGGAGTGAGGTGACCACCCTGGGGGCTAGCTGGGGAAGGGACAGCAGAACACCCAGAGTAAAGGACATCTGCTGCCCTTTTCTCCCATTTCCCTGGCTTAAGTAGGTCAGAGGGGCACTGTGGTCTGAACAGAGAAGTGCAAGCCAATACCTGGGTCCACACTTGCAGCTCAAGCGTCTGCAATGCATTGTTGGCGGCTCACAATCTTAAACCTAGCCTGGTTCCAAAGTGAGTGAGAATCATCAAAATCATACTAAAACTATTTTGGCAGCCCAATCTTGCACAAAGGGTGAAAGAACTACTGTATCCGATAGCAAGAGTGAGGTCCTTGCCTGGCTGTCCTCTTGGAACCAGAGCTGGCTATGGGGCTCCATGACATGAGTCCTGGAGTATCTCAGGGCATCTGGGCAACCCCACACATAAGTGAGAGAGGGGTGGGGGTAAGATAGAGGGTTGAAGAGTTCTTCAAAGAAAAGAAATGGAGAATGAGACGCACCCGGGATGGACATGGTCTGGGACGGGGTAGCTGTTCCTAGACGGCACCTCTGGCCAGCCCCAACCACTGAAGTGAGACTTATAAGATTTCAAGGTAGAAAGTTATGGCCAACAGGACCCACATGGGGCCTGGTCTGGATTGGGGCACCTGGCCAAGATGGCATTGGTGGCCTTGGAGGGGCACTCAGAAAATTTTGGGGAATACCAATCCAAAATGCAGTACCATTTGAGGCAAAAGGTCTGGGGCAGGGGACCTCTTACCTAGATCTAATTGATATTTTCTACCTCTACCACTGGATATTATTCACTAAGACTTACCGGTCCAGCAAGAAACTGGGTTCAACACTGAGCCAATGAATCTTCCAGCCACTCACCCATCCATCCAACGAATGTTCATTGAGCACATACACTGGGCTAGTATTGCATTAGGTTCAGGAGAAATAGAAGTGGATCTTCTCAACCATTATCCACACCAAGCTAGTTCTGCACAACTGAAAAAGGAAGAAAAGGAAAAAAACTGGCTACAGATGACATACCTCTCATACATCTGTTCAGCTAAACACTTTTCTCAATTATGGCTTTTGAAAACTGTTCCATTTACTATGGTTCCACACAATTTACCCGAAAACTTAGTGGCTTAGAACAATGACAATATTTATTTTGCTCATGAATCTGCTATCTGGGCTGGGGTTATCTTGTCTCTACTTTGCTTGCTTTCAGGTGAGTTGGCTTGAAGCCTGGGGACTGGAATCATCTGAAGCCTTCCTCACTCACATGTCTGGGCATTGATGTTGTCAGCTGAGACAGGTTGTCTCAGGTTGTCAGCTGGAACATCTCCACATGCTCTCTTCATGTGGTCTGAGCTTCCTCCCAGTATGGTGACTGGGTACTGAGGGTGAGCATTGCAAAAGGGGGTAAGCCAGGTGGAAGCTGACTCCTCTTAATGACCTAGCCCCAGAAGTCACCAAGCATTACTTCTGCCCTATTGGCCAGAACAGTCACAGCACCCAACCAGACTCAAGGAGAGGAAATATGGATCCATCTCTCAGTGGGAAGATGTTGGTTATGTTGTAAGAACTGGGGGATGGATTATATATATTGGTGAGGTCAATTCAGGAAAAACGTCTGCCACATAAGGTTGATACAACTGCTCCCTTTTTTTTCGTTTTTCAAATGCAATACCTTTAATACAGAGTAATTAGGTACATGATACAAAGTGATTATTCTGACAGTACAGTTTCAGATGAAGACAATTCCCCAATTCATTCTACTTTTATAGTGAGAATTTACAATGTAGAACAGATTTGAATTGTGCCCTGTTTGGAGAATCCAAATGTTTTATTCTGTATAGCATTTCATATGTCTTTTCAGTCTATTGTGCATGCACAATTTTCGCATATGTTTCAAAGTGTTCTGATGTTTAATTTTCCCTCAAGGTGTTTTGTGTGTGTTGTAACTTTATTTTTATGTTGGTTTAAGAGAGACCCTGAAAAATTTTTTAAAAATTGGAAAAGAAAAAGATGCAGAAATATAATATCACCTTTAAAAAATGACTGCTCACTTGTATCTTTCCTCCACCCACCACCCCTCACCTAATATTAAATCTTGTCTTCTTGGTCAGTACATTAGTCCTTATACATTACATTCTTTATGTAGAAGCCACATTCTTTTTTTTTTAGCATTTTATTTTATATTGGAGTATAGTAGATTAACAGTATTGTGTTATTTTCAGGTGTACAGCAAAGTGATTCAGTTTCATTTATTTATTTGTTTTTTGGCCACACCATGTGGCCTGTGGGATCTTAGTTCCCCGACCAAGGATCGAACCCGTGCCCCCTGCATTGGGAGTGCAGAGTCTTAACCACTGGACCTCCAGGGAAGTCCCACAAAGTGATTCAGTTACACGTATACATGTATCTATTCTTTTTCAAATTCTTTTCCCATTTAGGTTGTTACATATTATTGATCAGAGTTCCCTGAGCTCTACAGTAGGTCCTTGTTGGTTATCCATTTTAAATATAGCAGTGTGTACATATCAATCCCAAACCCCCTAACTATCCTTCCCCCCCGCAGAAGCCATATTCTTAATTTTAAATTATTTATTTATTGCTTATATGATTTTTGTTTCCATTGTTCCATTGCTACATTTTTGTCTGTTAAAAATATTTAGGTGTCTTGGGTTGGAATTGAACACCTATCTTATTCCCATTAAAATTAATGGAATGGCTTCCCTGGTGGCGCAGTGGTTGAGAATCCACCTGCCAATGCAGGGGACACGGGTTCGAGCCCTGGTCCGGGAAGATCCCACATGCCATGGAGCAACTAAGCCAGTGCGCCACAACTACTGAGCCTGTGCACTAGAGCCCGTGAGCCACAGCTACTGAGCCCACGTGCTACAACTACTGAAGCCCATGTGCCTAGAGCCCGTGCTCCGTGACAAGAGAAGCCACCACAATGAGAAGCCTGCACACCACAACAAAGAGTAGCCCCCGCTCTCTGCAACTAGAGAAAGCCTGCGCACAGCAAACGAAGACCCAATGCAGCCAAAAATAAATAAATAAATAAAATTTAAAAAATAATGGAAATATATATTTTTTTCATTTATCAGCTTTTCACTTAGAGGCAGAATTTTCAGGAATGAATTAAAGTCATCAGGTGGGAGATAGATGTACTTTCATCATCTCCCTAAAAGCTTTGACAGCCTCCCAGTCCTCTGTGTCTGTCATTTTTCCAGTTCCCATCACCCATTGCTCTTCTAAGCTATCACCTCCATTATCAGCTCCTTACCTGTCTGACATATTACATATGTTCCATATTTATTATGTTAGGAATGAATCTGGTTGAAAGCAACAGGTAACTTGACAAACTGTGGTCCAAAAAAGATTTTTTCCCCCCCTCATAAAACAGGAAGGCAGTCCAGGGTTTGTGCAGCTGCTTGAGTATGACCTAAGGTACCAGGCTTCTTTTGTCCTTTTATTTCATCTTCCTTAGCACAATCCTCCTCATGGTCTCAAGATGATTGCTGCACCTCCGGGTGTTGTGCCTTAATTCCAAGCATGAAGTATGGGAAGGGTGAAGGTCACAAACTTCTCCAAAGAGTTCCTTTTTATTGTGGAAGGGAAGCTGTCCCTTGGGACTTCTGCCTACATCTTATTGGCCAGGACTTTGTCTTATTGCCACTTCTAGCTGCAAGGGAAGGTGGGAACTGTGTGCTTTGCTTTCCAGCCTCTGTAGTTTGGAAAGGCAAGGGATAAGTGATTGGAATAAATATTGAGAGCCTCTTACAACATGGGCCACACTGCGTTTAATTGAAATGTATTGCTTCGATCCACAAAGTATCCTGGATATAGCCTGTTCTTGTCCTGGAACATTCTTCCTTTTCCTTTTCTCTCCTCTAGTTACTTTCCTGGGTATGTATGTGTGTGTGTCGGGGGGAGGAGACAAAATATTGAGGAAACACTCTTATTTTTTTTTTTTCCCATGAGGGTACCAGTTCCCTTGTTACTCCTTCCTCCATGGTCTCTTCTAACTGAGGGTAAGGAGGAGTCGTCAGCATCTTCTTTGCTCCGTTCTGCTCTTTTCAGACACCGTGACTTCAGCACTACTATCCTGATCCCTTCCTCTCTGAATATCAAGGACAGTCTCAAGGCCAGGTTCTCCCTCCTCTTCTTTCTCAGCCCAAGTTTCCTCCTTTACACTCCCAAGGGACTTGAGCTGTATCTCTCTAATGGTATTTATCATTTTCTTCGTTGAAGCTGAAACCAAATGATTGGAAGTGGTACTGTTTACGAAATGTGTGGTGCATTGTAGGTGCTCAAACCGGTAGCTCTTGCTATTATTACTACTATTAATAATGTCATATCGCCTATATCAGACTCAGCTCCTTAATGACAGGCTCTGAATCTGATGTCCGATTCATCTTTGTAACACACATCTGGCCTGGAACTGAACATTGCTCATAATGCTATCAATATAAGGGGCCGGCGGGTAAAGGACAACATTTCAAAGGAAGGGTGCTGTAATGGTGTGAGAAATTCCTAGAACCTGAGTGGGAGCCAGAATCTTGCAGAGAAGACCCTTACTCCGGCCGCATCCAAAACAGGCAGAGTCCCAACTGTTTCATAGGGATGCTTGTGGACCGCCTCCACGCCTGTATTGCGATGATGTAGGAGAGTCCGTCACTTCACCCCTCCGGCTCCTCCGGAAAGGGAGGCGGGACTATACCCCGCGCGCGGCGACCTGGGATAGCTGCGCACGCGCAGCTTCCGGCTCCGTGTCTTGGGAATTATTTGACGCCACCGCCTCGGCCCCACACAAGTCTCTGATCAGGCGCGCTGCGCACGCGCAGTGATCCTCTAGGCTCGGGGAGTTATTTGACGCTGCCGCCTCTGGCAGTCGGAAGTTGCCTGAGCAGAGCACAGCCGGCCGGCCCGAGTGGCCTTCGTCGACCCGGGCGCCTTGGGAGAGTCGCTGACGGGTGGACGGAGCGACCGCTTGAGGACAGCCGGCCGGGGCAGCGAAAGCGCCGGGCCTATGGCGCGGGTGGCGTGAGGCGGAAGGCCGAGTGCGGCCGGCGGCGGCGGCGCGCCGCCCCAGCAATGCGGGCCCCGCCCGTCGCCTCAGGTAACCGGGCGGCCCTCCCCGTCGCGGCCGGACCCTCCCCTCTCCTCCCCTCCGGGCGGTCTAGGGATGGCTAAGCCTTGTTTCTCGGCCCCGGTGGCTCCAGGGGCCCTTCGGAAGCGCATCTCATTTTGGGGGGGACCCACGGGGTCCGTGGGAGCTTGGTTGTGGAGTCGGCGGCTTCTGTCGGGTCTGTTCAAACCCGGGGTGGCCCTTGAGAGCTGCCCCGGCCGGGCGTAGCTCTTTCCTGGCAGCCTGGGGGAGGGGGCGGGTCTGGAGCGGAGCTAGACAACTCTGGCGAAGAATCTGGTCCAGCAGAAAGGTTGGTCGAGTGGCTGTCGCTCTGTGGGGACGATGCTGCCCGTTGCACGGTGACTGTCGGAGGAGGAAGAGTTAATAATGAGAATAAACAGCTAGCCCTTGTTAAGCGCTTACTATACGCCGGCCATTGTGCCAGACCATTACGTTCACCCCATCTAACTTCACAACAGTCCGGTAAGGGAGGAGGATTATCCCCATCTTACTGACGAGGCAACTGAGGCCCTGAATGGTTAGGTGACTTCTTTGCCCAAGGTCATGGAGCTGGTAAATTTGACTCGAGATTCAAGTTGTTGACAATTAGGTCAGTGGCTCTCAACTTCGCTGCACGTAGAAATCACCTGGGGCAGCTTTTAAAGATTCCTGATGCCCACGTAGCAGAGCCAGGCCAATTAAATCACCGTGTTTGGGAGTGGGGTCGGTGGGGGAAGCCAGACAGCAGTATTTCTTGAAGATCCCCACATGAATTCAGTGTGCAGCAAAGTTTGGGAACTGCTACTGTAGATAATTCTGCATCTCGGTAAAACGTTTCAGTGTTTCTCCAGTTTAAGTGTGTAAGAGAATTTTCTGGGAGTTTGTTTAAAATGCAGTTTCCACCCGCAGAGATCTTTTCATTAGGCCCACGGACTACTACACCTTGTGAAAGCCTGTTGGGGGTGGGAAGTAACTTTCTTTGCAGGATTTGTGAGTCAGCTGGACCTTTTAAAGTGCGTGCATCTCATGCAAAACTGTTAGTTTGCAATTTTCCTGGATACACAGTACTCATGGTTACAGTGTCTCTGATCTTTGGGTCTTGTTTGAATATGCTGTTCTCTGCCTGGTCTGTCCTCTGTGCTTTCTCCCTGCTCCGCCCAGACACACACACTTCTGCTGTTTCTTACACACATGCATGTAGCCTTTTCTTCCCATCTCTGGCTGCGTAACTCCCAGCATTCAAGAAGCCTCTGTGACCCTCACACCTCTCACTCCCAACCACCTTGGGTCTTTCCTGTTTGCTCTTTAGCATCATCATAATGGAATTTACCAGTGATTTTACTGTGTTGTATTTCTGTATTTTATTAGATTGTGAGCAACTGAGCCATGTTTTCTCATCTCTGTATTCCTCCCAGTTCTTTGACATAGAGACTCACAAAGGTTTTACTGAATGGAATGTTTGTGTCCCTTTTATGTCACAGACTGCATGCTGCAAACCAATTCTTCTCTATTTCCACCTTTGTAAAAGGTGTTTGGTAGTTCTTGCTCTACAGAGTTTTGTGCTTTTTGCTTGAAAATACTCTAGTTAGGTTCGTTAACTTTTCATTCAGCAGTTAAATAAACACATTGAGTTCTTACAACTGGCGAGACACTAGGGAAGACTAACTATGTGCAGTCAACATTGGTTGATTTTTTTTTTAATTTAATGACTTCTTACCATATTGTATCATATAGTAAGATTTCATGATGTTTTCTTTTTTTTAAAATTTTATTTATTTATTTATTTATTTATGGCTGTGTTGGGTCTTCGTTTCTGTGCGAGGGCTTTCTCTGGTTGCGGCAAGTGGGGGCCACTCTTCATCGCGGTGCACGAGCCTCTCGCTATCGCGGCCTCTCTTGTTGCGGAGCACAGGCTCCAGACGCGCAGGCTCAGTAATTGTGGCTCACGGGCCTAGTTGCTCCACGGCATGTGGGATCCTCCCAGACCAGGGCTCGAACCCGTGTCCCCCACATTGGCAGGCAGACCCTCAACCACTGCGCCACCAGGGAAGCCTGGTTGATTTTTAATATCTAGTTTTATCACAGTCAGATACAATCAGTTCTGTAGTGGAAACCTTTTTATTGCCCTTAGGCCTTTGCATGTGTTCCCTACTAAACACTGTGCCATCCAAACTAGTGTTTAGCTGTCATCCACTAAATGTTGTTACCTTGCTGGTACTTGGTAAATACTAGTAGATGGAAGTGCAGTTGGTAGTAGTTCATCCTGTTACCAGGAGAGATGACTTAAGAAGTACTTAATAAAGATTAAAACCTTGATGTCAGAGGAATTGACAAACTTAGTATAGATTTATTACAGAATGCCTGAACTGCTGTTGCCCAACATATTTACAAATTATAAAGGAAGGCAGCCCGGTAGTTCAGATTATATTTGTTCTTGGCTGGTCTTAAAACCACGTAAGGTTTATAAAAGTGAGTGAGTGAGTATGCGTGTGAAGGTCATTATGAAGAGGTTTTTGGACAATAAATATTTTCTATAGTAGTTAAATATGGTAAAGTATGTGCACTGAATAAGAAACACATTTCACGTAATGACATTCTTTACATCATACAGATTGTTATAGAAAGAATTTTCTTGGTTCTGTTTTGTACTGTTTACTCAAATTTTAGGCTAAGGCTAATGTAGAAACTGATGGGATAATTTATGTTAAATTCAGATACTCAAGAAACTTGCCCTTGTTTCTCTGATCAGATATGGGCAGAGTATCCAGTTCTGGCCTCAGCACATGGAAGAAACTCAATCTTCAAGCCTGAGGTTTAAGTCTCTAGTTTGATCCCCCAGAAAAGGTGGAAAACTACACATGCTCAGTTAAAGACCAAAAATGACTCTAATCATGATAGCCTGAGCCCTAGAAATGGATTCTTTTTAATTTGAGGTACCCATCAGTGTTAGCAGATGTGTTCCCTGACATGTGTAAAGGGCTTTTCGATAGAATACATGATTTTCTTTGGTGCAAGATGATTAAACGTTTTAGAATTAAGGTACATGGAGTTTGAGTTTTAGATGCAGAAAATAGGTAGCTTGCCCAAGACTACATGGTTGGCTGTAGCACATCTAAGAATAGAATGCAGGTCTCCTTCCTCTGGACTCAGTATCCCCTTCCACCCTCATGTGAGAGGATGTCTTGTTTCTTATTTTTGTTGTTTTGTGTGTGTGTGTGTTGGGGATGGGGGTAGTGGAGAGAGTAGTCTGCCATGTTTGAGATATTAAGTTAGATATATAATGAGTGCTTGTAGTATGACATGTACTTTGCTATATAAACTGGGGATATTAAGATAAATAAGACACAGCCCCTTTCCTTCAGGAATGAATCTATAGTCTAGTCAGGGTTGTAATAAAAGTAAAAGTATAGTATCTAAGGCAGCTCTGTCAAATAGAAATTTCTACAATGTTCTATATCTGCACTGTCTAATGTGGTAGCAGTTAACCACATGTGATATTGAGGACTTGAAATGTGACTAGTTTAAGGAACTGAATTTATAATTTAATTTAAATTTAAGTAACATGTGGTTATGGCTGCTGTGTTAGAGCAAGTCTGAGGCATAAAAGATGAGAACTGTGGTGGGGGTGGGAGCAGGCAGGGTATCCATACTTTTTTGGACAGACTAGCAAAAACTACCTGTTTTCACTTTTGGGGAGGAATGCAGGCAGAACCTGTCTCCTTTTCTTGTAACTCAGGTGTTTGATAGGATCCTTAACAAATCTGGTGCACAGGTGAATACATTCCTTTTTGGCCAAGCTTGATTGATATTTGCCTTGGGGGTCAATAGGACTACAACAGAAATATGAAATATGTTCCTTTTGCCTTTATTAGTTGTAAAGGTTATATGGATGACCTTGAATGCACTTATGCACCTTAAAATCCAGCATTTATTCACTCAGTTGATTTATTCAGTGTTTTAGCACCCTGTACCCTATTTTTCCTAAGAGAAACAAGGCATGCCTGATAGTGTGTACCTTGCATTTGTACAGCTCAAAGTATGTTGACTTACGTTGTTTTATTTGATCCTTTTCCTAAGTCACTTTAGCTAGGTACTGCAGGTATTCTCCCTGTTTTACAGGTGAGGAAACTATGACAAAGAAATGCCAAGTGATTTGTCCAAGGTCATATGGTGAGGTACGGAGTCAGAACAAAAGAAGGAGCGTTGGACTTCAAGGCAAGAGGTGGAGTTTCTTGTCCCAGCTCTACTGTTACTTGA